>NC_054701.1:23597915-23905415 GCF_016097555.1 Gigantopelta aegis | reverse complement strand
AATTGGAGCTTGCGTTCGTGTACGGTGCACACTCCAAATTCGACAATGATACCACATCAACTGACTATCGAAGAAGGGTTATTGCTTGGCTTCAGGATGGCAATACACAAAGAAATGTTGCTCTGAGACTTGGTGTCAGTCAGAGTGTCGTTGGCCGACTGTGGCAACGGTACCAAGCAACGAATTCTGTTCGAAATCGTCCACGTTCGGGAAGACCCCGAAGCACTACAAATAGAGAGGACCGCTACATCACCAATATGGCTCTATGTCAACGCACAACCACTGCACGCCGATTACGTGACAATCTGTGGACTGCGACTGGAACTCGAGTGTCTGATCAAACCATACGCAATCGTCTGAGAGCCAATAATCTACGCTGCCGTCGCCAGGCTGTTCGACCACCACTCCTACCACGTCACAGAACGGCCAGACGTCACTGGTGCACACTTCATCTGCGGTGGCAACGTGTTCAGTGGGGTCGAGTGATGTTCACTGATGAGTCCAGGTTTAGTCTCCAGTTCAACGACGGTCGGGTTCGTGTCTACAGACGTCCAGGGGAGCGCTTCGCTGACGTTAACGTTAGACAACGTCACCGGTTCGGTGGTGGCAGCGTCATGGTGTGGGACGGCATCTCTATCCACCACAGGACCCCCCTATATGTGGTGGATGGCAATCTGAATGGAATCCGCTATCTGAATGAGATTATCCGGCCGTTGGTTCTCCCAGGCCTTCAGCAGATTGGCGGCGGGGCAGTTCTGCAGGATGACAATGCCAGACATCACCGCGCCAGGGTGGTAACGGACTTTCTCAGACAACAAGGTATCGCCAGGATGGATTGGCCAGCATATTCGCCTGACTTGGCCCCAATAGAGAACGCCTGGGACGAATTAGGCAGGAGAGTTCGGGATAACCATGCCCCTCCGGCCAACCTTCATGATCTGGGTCAACTTCTTATGGCAGAGTGGCAGGCCATTCCCCAAGAGTTCTTCAGACGTCTGATCAACAGCATGAGGCAACGATGTGTCGAGTGTATTCGCGCCAGGGGTGGATTCACACACTATTAAACGAATGTTCTAATGTGTAAAATCCATGTTTGACAACCTTCAACTTTGACAGCATGTCATGTGACTTTCTTGTATACAGTGACGTTTATTTGTGTTTTTTTGTAAATATGGAACAATAAATTAAATTTTTGGTGTAGTTTACATCATCAATCTAATACACTCTGAAACTTATTTGGTTATAAATTTTTGACCCTTATATTCTTTTGAGTAGTATATATAACATAATACAACAGAGATGTATTAATTTTTATTACAATATTAATTAATGGTAAAACACAAGAATTCACGTGACAAGGGATTGGCATTAAAGATTATAGCCAGGATAGTGATGTAGGTCCAGAGGAGACACAGATAGGCAGCATGGGTGGTGCTTGTCAATTTGACGTTTTCAATATTTGCACTAGTAATAGGTGGCATGCTCCTGGTTAAACGTCCAATAACAATTTGAGGGATCCTGTCCCATTCCTCTTGGAGAGCGGCGCCTAATTCAGCCAAGTTGGTTGGCTGACGTTGACTTTTTCGGAGACGTCGTCCGATGATGTCCCACAAGTGCTCAATGGGTGAAAGGGCTGGACTTAGGGCTGGCCATGGTAGTGTGGTGATGTTCTGTTGCTGCAGATACGCAGTGACCAGTAGACTCCGGCGTTGTCGTCCTGAAAAATAAAATGGCGTCCAGCCTGACGTGCGAAGGGCACAAAGATCGGTGCAAGGATGTTGTCACGGTAGTACTTCCCAGTGACCCTCCCATGAACAATATTCAGCTGGGTTCTGGCAGGCATGGTGATGCCACCCCACACTATAACGGACCCTCCTCCAAATTGGTCATGAGGACGAACGTTGACATTGGGGTAGCGTTCATTGGGACGTCGCCAGACACGCTATCGTCGATCATAGAAGTCTAGTGTGAATCTGGACTCGTCTGAAAACAATACCCGAGTCCAACGCCTATTAGCCCAATGTATACGATCTTTTCACCACTGACGTCTGGCAGCAAATAAATAAATGTTTTATTTGACGACGCACTCAACACATTTTATTTACGGTTATATGGTCAGACATATGGTTAATGACCACACAGATTTTGAGAGGAAACTCGCTTTCGCCACTGCATGGGCTACTCTTTCCGATTAGCAGCAAGGGATCTTTTATTTGCGCTTCCCACAGGCAGGATAGCACAAACCATGGCCTTTGTTGAACCAGTTATGGATCACTGGTCGGTGCAAGTGGTATACACCTACCCATTGAGCCTTGCAGAGCACTCACTCGGGGTTTTGAGTCGGTATCTGGATTAAAAATCCCATGCCTCGACTGGGATCCGAACCCAGTACCTACCGGCCTGTAGATCGATGGCCTAACCACTACGCCACCGAGGCCGGTCTCTGGCAGCAATGTGTCTTGCAGTCAAATGTGGGGTAACGTAGAGTCGACATGCATGGATGTTACTTCTGTGCATTCTATGCAATCTGTTACGAATAGTCTGACCAGACACTGTAACACCAGTTGTAACATGGAGTTCTCTTGCGATTTGATTGGCTGATTGACCTCGATTTCTCAATGTGTAAGTCCTAATGAAGCGGTCCTGAACATGAGTTATGGCCCTTGACCGTTCTGAACGGGAACGATCATCCACATTTCTGGTTTGTCGATATCGTGGCCCATAATCGGCTAATGACTGATTGTAGCACATTAAGTCTACGGGCCACAATTCGCTAGGTGGTGCCTACTTGAAGCATGCCTACAGCCCCGAGACGTTCCAGACGTTGGAGACGTCGCATCGTTAGAAAGTTACACAATGTTGTAAAGAATGTGACAGCAAGGTTATGATTTAGTGTTTCAGTAACAAACAATAATGAATATTGCCACAGTGTGCACACAACGAAAATAAATGTTCAATTTCAAATCACACCCTTCGCACGTGCAACGTCACGTAACATGCTCGTGATCAAAACAATCGGTGCTCTTTGAGTGCTGGAAACATTAACGCACATAGTGCACTTATTTTGAGTTATATATATCTCATTTCATTCAATAATTATTGATATTTGAAATGGAATATGCCCTACTTATTTTTAACAGTACGTATATAAAACAGGTTTCGTCTTCAAGACTATATCTGTCAAAATTACCAAATGTTTGACATCCAGTAGCCGATGATTAATAACTCAATGTGCAAAACAAAACAAATTTTTAACATTTTCGAACATTTATTGTTACTTATTGAGAACAAAATGTCGTTGAATCAGCTATATACAAGTTTGGATGAATGATGTAACGTAAAGGCTCTAAGCATTTATATATCACAAGCACCCCCCCCCCCCCCCCCCAAAAAGCAGCAAACAAACCAGTTTTAATAGTAACAGGTCTCAGCTGTATGGACCTATAAGGTACGTACTGTCTTCATAGTACATACCATAAAGGTCGGTCACAAAGAAATGTTTTATTTAATGACACACTCAACACATTTTTATTTGACATATGGATAAGAACCACACACATAATGATGGAGAAAACCCATTGTTAGGCCTACCCTTTTTTTTTATTAGCAGCAAGGGATCTTTTACATGCATCATCCCACAAACGAGATACCACAGCCTTTTTACACTATTTAACACTGGCAGGGACAAGAAATAGCCCACAAGGCCTGCGAACAGAGATTAATCCTAGGTCAACTGTGTATCAAACACTTTCCCATTAGTATGACTTACCTACATCTCACCCCTATAGATTAAAATAGGTCAGATAAACATTATTTAGCAACACCTCAGTAGATTTTAATCTATGGCTATTTAGTGTTTAATTGCAACAATTTGCAAAAATGTCACATTTTTCATTAGCAGGTGAAATAAACATTACCAAAATATTCGGCCTACTGATGCTGGAACGGAAGAACCCATTGGATCTACTGATGTTGTTATGGAAAGAACTGGATCTACTTATGTTGAAACAAGGAAGAACCCATTGGGTCTACTGATGTTGTTATGGAAAGAACTGGATCTACTTATGTTGAAACAAGGAAGAACCCATTGGATCTACTGATGTTATGGAAAGAACTGGATCTACTTATGTTGAAACAAGGAAGAACCCATTGGGTCTACTGATGCTGGAACGGAAGAACCCATTGGATCTACTGACGTTGTTATGGAAAGAACTGGATCTACTGAGGTTGGAACAGGGTAGATCCAATTGGATCTACCATTTTGGAACAAGGGAGAATCCATTGGGTCTACTGAGCTTGGAACAGGGGAGAATCTATTGACGCTGGAACAGGAGAAACCATTGGATCTATTGACATTGTTACGGGAAGAACCAACTGGATCTACTTATGTTGAAACAAGGGAGAATCCATTGGGTCTACTGAGCTTGGAACAGGAGAGAATCTATTGGATCTACTGACGCTGGAACGGGAGAAACCGTTGGATCTATTAACGTTGTTACGGGAAGAACCAACTGGATCTACTTATGTTGAAACAAGGAAGAACCCATTGGGTCTACTGAGCTTGGAACAGGGGAGAATCTATTGACGCTGGAACGGGAGAAACCGTTGGATCTATTGACGTTGTTACGGGAAGAACCAACTGGATCTACTTATGTTGAAACAAGGAAGAACCCATTGGGTCTACTGAGGTTGGAACGGGAGAAACCATTGGATCTATTGATGTTTTTACGGGGAGAACCTATTGGGTCTACTTAGGTTGGAACAGGGGAGATCCAACTGGATCTACCATTTTGGAACAAGGGAGAATCCATTGGGTCTACTGAGCTTGGAACAGGGGAGAATCTATTGACGCTGGAACGGGAGAAACCGTTGGATCTATTGACGTTGTTACGGGAAGAACCAACTGGATCTACTTATGTTGAAACAAGGGAGAATCCATTGGGTCTACTGAGCTTGGAACAGGAGAGAATGTATTGGATCTACTGAGGTTGGAACGGGAGAAACCATTGGATCTATTGATGTTTTTACGGGGAGAACCTATTGGGTCTACTTAGGTTGGAACAGGGGAGATCCAACTGGATCTACCATTTTGAAACAAGAGAGAACCCCCATTGGGCCTACTGAGGTTAGAACAGGGGAGAACCCATTGGGCCTACTGAGGTTAGAACAGGGGGGAACCCATTGGGCCTACTGAGGTTAGAACAGGGGAGAACCCATTGGGCCTACTGAGGTTAGAACAGGGGAGAACCCATTGGGCCTACTGAGGTTGGAATACCGGGAGAACTTACATTTAAACAGCATAAGCTAATTAAATATTAGAATACTACCAATCATGTAGTTCATTAATACTCATAAGAGACTGTCCGAAGTTGGCTACCAGTGTAAAGATGAATATCAGTGTCTGGGATTAATGTAGTAGCCCAAACAAGATTTTACCTCTCTTATTCAGAAACATGTTAACAATAGAAGCAAACTCAGAAGTGTGACATAAGATGAGTAAAGAATTCTCGTCTTATAAATTTCATATCATCAATGCAGTACAAGAGAACTTTTCCTTTTTTTGGGGGGGGTGTGTGTGTGTGTGTGTGGAGGGTGGGGGGGGGGAGTGGGCAGTCATTAATCCTTCAAAAATTTGTACTCTAAATTACATGAAATATAAGTAATCTGGCACTCACCCTGAAAACATACCAATCCCTCCCTCCCTAGCAAAACAAAAAACTCAGCTGTAATACATATATATATATTTATTTATAAATCAACAACAGTGAAGTTTTCTCACTGCAGCTGTTTTTCTCATCAAGTGTCATTTATAATCTAGTCATCTGTGGAGTTCTGGAGATTTTCCATCAATGACGATTTCTTCAGTTTTTTCTTTGGTACCTCTGTATAAAGAAAGAAATCAGTATCTAACCAAGTTTGTATGCCAATATATTATATAAATATAATCATCAAAAACATTACCAAGAATTCTGCAGCATTAAATGCCTCGCTTATTACAAACGTATTTGGTGTTGCTCATAGTTTCATCCATAGATGTTCATTTCAAGGCATGTTAAAAAAACAAAAATCATGTATTAAAAAAAACATTAGCAATGCATTGAGATGAACATTTATAGTTCAGGGGTGGGAATTTGTGAACTGTAAAAAAAGAGGAAATCTAGAGGGTCCCAGAAATTTTTGAAATCATAGGTTAAAATCTGTGCCATCTGACACATTTTGGAGGAAAGTACGATTAAAATGCGAGGAAACGCAATGTTCCGTCAGACGAAAACAGCTGATCTGAGGAGAATTCCCACCCTTGATAGTTTAAAGTTTGTTTTTTGTTTAATGACACCACTAGAGCACATTGATTTATTAATCATCAGCTATTGGATATCAAACATTTGGTAATTTATACATAGTCTTAAAGATGAAACCTGCTACATTTTTCCATTAGTAGCAAGGGATCTTTTATATGCACCATCCCACAGACAGGATAGCACATACCACAGCCTTTAATATACCAGTTGTGGTGCTCTGGCTGGAACGTGAAATAGCCCAATTGGCCCACAGATGGGGATGGATCCCAAACCGACCACACATCAAGTGAGTGCTTTACTACTGGGCTATGAGGAGTAGCTCAGTGGTACAGCACTCGCTTGATGCGTTGTCAGTTTGGGATCGATCACCCCCATTGCGCTATTTCTCGCTCCAGCCAGTGCACCACGACTGGTACATCAAAGGCCGTGGTATGTGCTATCCTGTATGGGATGGTGCATATAAAAGATCCCTTGCTGATAATCGAAAAGAGTAGCCCATGAAGTGGTGACAGTGTGTTTCCTCTCTCAATATCTGTGTGGTCTGATGCCATATAACCATAAATAAAATGTGTTGAGTGCGTCATTAAATAAAACATTTCCTTCCTTATAAAATGCTTAGACCTGTCTCTAACAGTAACACCATACAAAACTGTATGCAGAGATGTGAGGGGCTGGAACAAAAAAGCTTACTGTGGCCGGGGTCCAGGGGCCGCTTAAGGGCCCCTGAAGGAAAATTGTTGTTTGCAACCCCTGGAACTGCCAAAAATTGCATTCAATGCTAACAAATCTAAACTGGTTCTGACTTGTAATATAAGGCATACATCATAAACTTGAAACCGTAAAACATACAAATGAACCTTGTGTGGTCAACAGTATTGAACATATGTCTTTGTTTTTTTAGACGAAATGGAAAAGCGCATTTACTTGTTTCCACATAGCTCTCGCATCCCTGTGCATGAACACAGACTGAGCTTGAGGATAGACAAGAGGTTTTATAACTAAAGGTTTTATAACTGACAAATAAACAAACCTCTGAGAATAATGAAAATTGGTGTCAGCCATTTAGGGATTAAGCAAAAACAAATTCATGTAACTCATTTTGTTTTAGCATAACCCATCATAACCATGTAAATGATGTGCACATTTTTATGCCATATCAAAAAAGATTGACATGCAAACAAAACCACTGTTCTCGCAATTTTCTTAGACTTGATAAACAAGCGACCACCTACCATCATGAAAGTGCTTGGCCGTCTTTTTCCTCAGTGAGTCAATGTCTTCCGCCATCTCGGCCCATTCGAGAACCAGCCTTCTGCCGTACAGATGAGTACTGTGACATAATGCATTGAAGGCTCTCTGAAAACAAATCATATTATTATTAAGTAAATTTTAAAAATGAATCATGCCAAACATCTCACGAAACAGTTAAAAGGTCCCTTTTTTCTTTTTTTTTAAATAGCACCAAAACATGTGAAATCAAGATAAGAGGCCTGGAATCATTGCTTTGCATTATATACACAATAGGGGCGAGATGTAGTCCAGTGGTAAAGTGCTCACTCGATGTGCGGTCGGTCTGGGATCGATCCCCATCGGTGGGCCCATTGGGCTATTTCTCGTTCCAGTCAGTGCACCATGACTGACATATAAAAGGTTGTGGTATGTACTTTCCTGTCTGTGGGATGGTGCATATAAAAAATCCCTTGTTGCTAATCGAAAAAAGTAGCCCATGAAGTGGCAACAGAGGGTTTCCTCTCTCAATATCTGAGGGGTACTTAACCATATGTCTGATGCCATATAACGGTAAATAACGTGTTGAGTGCATCATTAAATGAAACATTTCCTTACATACACACTAGATGTAACCCTTGTTTCGCACACAAACGTTTAGATGTGGTGGCCTTACACTGTGCTTTCCTCCCAAAAATACACCATGTAATTAGTCGGCCTTAATTAGCCACGGCTATGTAAAATGGCTTTCATGTATACAGCCACTTCTGTGTTAAGTTATAATCATAAAGATATCGGTTCGCGTGGAAGTTTTATGTATGGAGTTCATCTTTATTTATTTATGTGTGTACGGTAATCAACTGGAAATGAGTGCCAAAGGATCCTTGCAGCATCTGGCAAGTACAAAATTGGCAGTTGGCAGTGCAGATGAAAAGACGAAAATTATCAGAAGGATTGGAAACTGTTAAATAGTTCTTGCATGTGATATTATAGATAATCATATTATATTCAAATGGGAATGAGTGAGAGTCACTGAGTGAGTCAGTGAAAGAGTCGGTGAACTATTAAGTTCAAGGGCTATAACTCCGTCAAAAATTGGCAAATATCATGAAAGTCAAACTTAATCTGTAACTGTATATGATAAGGCTATAGACAAATATCTCGAGGCACTGCAAAAGAAAAAAGTCAGGAAAAATATTTGTGGGACAGACAGAAAGTCAGAAGAACAGAGAAAAAAAACCTATTGTCCCCTCCAGTTTTGATCGGTAGATGGACTAATAAGAAATCTAGTTTTGTATCACTGAATAATGAGACATGCTCACACACATATTCATAAATTAAATAGTATGGTCTTTAGGGGCTATTAAATGTACTATTACCATGAAGTAAAAGTAAAGTGAAACCTACCTTTGCATCCTGTTTGGTGAGGTAGTCAACAAAGGCAAATCCTCTGTGTGTTCCAGTGCCACTCATTTTCTTAGGTAGTCGTACAGTCTTCAACTGGCCAAACACCCTGTAAGAACACCATGTGTCAAACATTATAACTACATCTTTTCAAGACAAAATCAAGAACATATTTCATTAAACAACATCTGAACAACATATCTTTCTATATAAGTTGTTAGCATAAACTCCCAGACATTACAAAAGAAGAATTCTGGTGCGGAATTAAATGTCTGGCCTACCATTAACCTATTGAGTGTCACTCTTAGTTGCATCCACAGATGTTCATCTTCATGCATCTTAAATATAAAATTAAAAAAAAATTCAATTGAAACAAATAAAGAAAGAAACTTTTAATTTAAAAACAGATTTTAAAACATTTAACCACGCATTGAGATTTTTTGCGAGGGGGTCCATATTTGTTATCTTGAAGTCACACATTTTCATCCTTGCCTCTCCCATCCCTGTTCCTATGGGCCTGCTTTCACACAGACAGACTAGCATAGCTGACAGCCTAAACGAATTGTTTTTTAAAAGTGATGTGTCTGTCCATTGATGGGGGTTGATCCTACACCCTACATACCTTGGAAACACTCTAAAACTGAGCTACATCCCACATCTAAAACATAAAACAATATTATTGTATACTAATAATTATTGTCTACAACACTCTGGTGCCTAAAGCAGATAAATTAAACAGCTGGCTGTACAAACCTAAACAATTCAAACACTTCTTTCTGGTTTGCCTCAAAAGGAATGTTTCGAACTAAGATCTTGGATGATTTTTGTTTGGTTTTTGTCTGTTTCTTTCTCCCAGCAACTTGTGGCTGTCTAAAAAGATAAAAAAATAGGAAATAAAATGAATGCAATGACTAACAAAAATCAATATAACAGGAAGAATAACAGAGCTTTTCTAGTTGAGGGGATTATACAGAATATACAACAGTCAGAGATGCTTTAATCTAAAACATAAAGCATGCTCACTGGGAAAAAGAAGGCAGTTACAGTCACGTGACCAGAACTAGAGGGAGTATGCAGTAGAAGAATTTAGGCCATCCCATTGGCTGTTGGGATGTTCGGACCAGACTACTAGCCGTAGGAGGGGAGTGCACTTGTTTTGAGGACAGGTAATGTGAAAAGAAAATACAACAGTCAGAGATGTTTTAATCTAAAACATAAAGCATGCTCATTGGGAAGGTTTCTGAATCATAAATAGCGTTGGGTGTTTTCTAGGACATTTTAAAGTCCGAGTTGCACACATCAAATGTTTTTCTAATACTGGGTAACTCTGCAACCCTTTGTAGCTAAGATAACAGTTTCAATGGCATTTTCAGACCACATTTTGCAGTTATGTGTAAGAGAACAGTTTAATTTGTCATTATTACACAAATAAATAATTAACTAAAAAACTGTGACAAAAAAGTTGCATGCTGTGGAAAACCAAAAAAACTGTAGCAATCTCCACGGCATTGCCAATTGCCATGGTTAATTGCTAGAGTTGCTTTGATATTTATTGGCCATGATATTAAAAATATTTTTTAACTCGTAGATAGCCATGATATTCATAGACATATTAACTCACAGTGTAACTCTGTTTGATATCTTCAGCTCCAGACTATGACCATCCAGATGTTTGTGTTGTAAAGTTTTCAGAGCCTCCTGCGCACTCAACCTCTGCTTGTACTCAATGAACCCGTACCCCATTGATAACATCTGACCTGAAAAATTAATTTTAATAATTTAAAATTGTGTCATGAATATCTCATAGATAACAGCCAACATTAAAAATTATATCTCATAATGCTTAAAAACAATTGTGTGTTTCTGGATATAAGCCCCCAAAATTATGTAGGTTAGCTTTTTTCTTTTTTACTAATTTCACTCCTACACGTCTAGATAAAATGTTATGAAGGTACTCTTTTCACCTAATATATATTAATTAAAAGCAAAACACCTAAAAAACTAAATAATAATATAGCAAAACAAAGTTAGTGTCGGAACTTTTATCTAGGTAGGGTTTATGGATACACACAATTTACTTAGGCTTAATTAAGATTGATTTCCTTGTTTTAAAAAAGAAGAATATTAAATATTGACAACCAGAAGATATTTCTCACGTAATCATAATGACACCTCACCTTTGTTCAATACCAGTAACATTCAAACTCACCTGGATGCTTGAAGTCTTTCTTTTTGGCAATTGAAACCATTTTAATTTTCCCACATTTCTCAAACATCTGAAATTATGACATAAGCAATTAAATTTTACGGTCACTATACATTTCGGTCTTATAACAGTTCTTTAGGCTTAACCACTCGCAATTATTACTATAAAAATAATGTATCCTAAATTCTTAATGAATGTCTCTTTATTTTATTTGTTTGTAACATGAACATGATGTATTTACTCATATCCAGATATATCCAAATCGCACTTATTTTATTCTTTGAATTTAATGTGGAAATGTCTCATATTAGAGGGACAATCCTGAGTTTGCTGCAATTTTTAAGATGTTATCGTCTAACAGATACTTTTTAACGATTGTAATTACATATCAAATATGTTTTTCTGCATAAAATATTACTGGCTGCATATTAAACGTGTTTCCTAATATTTGTACCAGGTTAAATTTCATTTTATTTCCTAAAATATGTTTTTTCATACATACGAAATTATTTGAAGACAAAATCCAGTTTGGGCTTCTTACAAATATTAAGACGACCAGAAACACATCGAATATACAGACACTGATATTCTAAACAAGAAAATATATTTAATATGTAAGTTTAATCGTAGAAATATTTTATTAGTTGGAAACATCTTACAATGCAGCAAACTCGGGAATGTCCCTTTAATACTGTTTTGAAATTTGCAGATATATCATTCTATTTAACTAGTGCTAAATAAAATTAATAAATAAAAGTAGGTTTATATATCATGTATATAAGATGAGAACTTTACATTTTTAAAATATTTTTAGACATTTTACAATTTTAATTAAAGTCAAACCTTGCGAAGATCGTCTTCTGCGGTGTCAAAGTTGAGATTCTTCACAAACAGTGTGCTCTCGGGTTCCGTCTCTTCCTCACTGTCAGAATCAGAACCTGCTTCATCACTTGGTGTCTGTCAAAAATACATTTGTATCACAAACATTTCAAATACACTAGACCTATAAGTTTTTCCAAAAAGACAGAATATACATTATAATAGTAATGACAGCTCTTGATATTTTTGTCAAGTTCTGATCTTGTATCATACTGACTGACACTTCCATATACAGTGAAACCCCTTTAAACCAGGCACCCTCCTTACCAAGACAAATGTCCAGTTTAAGAGGCATCTGGTTTAGAGTTTTGTTCTGTTTTTTAAAAAGGGACTCTGTAAAACGACTGTTTTTGAGGGAATTCCGGTTTACAGAGTGTCCGGTCTTGAGAGGTTTCACTGTATATGATACACGTGTATATACATGTATTACATAATTATGTTGTCTAACAATAACTAGCATTCAGAGAGCAACTCCTGTAATTAAGAAAATGTCCACAGCCAAAAAACATGCCATTGAAAAGAAACTTAATAAAGGAAAAAAAGCACTGTGGACAATTAAAAACTCCACAGCACTGCTGATTGCCGTAGGCAATTGCAGGAGTTGGAGAGTACTCCTAAAGCAATACATGTTCCCTACTGGACTCAGTTCAAAAGCCATAACTCTGTAAAAAAATGGGTAAATGGCCATTAAAGTCAATCTTGTTCTGTAACAGTACATAATAAAGCCACACCCAAAATTTCAGCTTAATATCTTAAGGCATTGCAAAAAACGTCTGGAAAACAGTTTAATTTCTCTTACAATTCAAGGGCCATAACTCTGTCAAAAATGGGTAAATCACCATGAAAGTCAAACTTGATTTGTAACCATACATGATAAAGCTATATACAAAATTTCAATTCAATATATATATTGAATAATTGCGGAAAAAAAAAAAAGAGTCCAGAAAACAGTATGTGGGAGAGACAGATGGACAGACAGACAGAAAGAGAGACAAAGAGACAGATGGACAGACAGACAGAAAGAGAGAGAGAGACAGATGGACAGACAGAATGATGGTAACAAAACCTACAGTCCCCTCAGACTGAACTGGTAGGGAATTAATAATATGTTTATTTAATACATAAGTGTAAATGTTCTAATCTAAAGGCTAAATGTATTTTACACTACCTAATTAAAATAACTTTGGTCAGTATTTTAATAGAATTGAAATGTAGTAAACTACACTTTTTTTAAAAGACATTCATCAGACATTTTATGACGAACCTTTGTGCTAACTTGACTGGTCTCCCCAGTAGTTTCAGTCTTGTCACCTTCTTCCATGGGCGCCTCAGGTTCCGATTTGAACACACCAACTGGGGCCCATTCGAGATACAGTGGAAGATGGTGGAACTGAAATGGTAATACAGTTTAGTAAACAATGGGATAGAGCTAGCTCTGGGTGAGCAGAACATTTTGACAAATTATCTATTAAATTTCAAACATTATAGAAACCCAGTTATTTTCTAACAAAATATTAATTATTACATGGAATTACATGTATTTTGCCAACTTAAAATAAAAATTCACCACTTGTTTTTAAAACTTGCAAATGGCAAATGTGACGAGGGCAAGAGATAGATCGGATGGGAGATAACTCAATCGTTTAATGTAGGATCTAGTCATCTGTTAAATTGTCTAAAACATATAACATTATATATGTAACATTAAGAAGCTTCCTGAAATTGTGTGTTACGTTATGTTTAAGTGTTAAAGACAATATTATATTGATAGTAGTTAGTATCAACTAACACTGAGGTGATTGCCTTATTAATTGTGGTATCAAAACCTATGGTATGTGCTGTTCTGTCTGTGATAAAGTTTAATTTCAAACAACATGGCTGCCGTCTAATAATGTCAGACAATGCTCATGTTACACAATGTAATCAAGTTATAATTCTTACAGCAGTTACTTATACTCACTGCATGTTTAATGGCCTCCAAATTACAACTTACTTATTGACCACTAAAGCTACATGTCCATGTAATTCAGTGATAGAAATAAGAAGAAATTTTCACTAGTCCACTAGACAAACACATCTAGAAATCTACTTGTCCGACAATTGTTTTACTTGTCCAAATAAATAGTTTGTTTTATTCAAGTAGAAGGATAATATTTTTCATTGCTCAAAATGAAACTTCATTGAACATTTTCACTTGTCCACTGGACAACCACTAAGGTACACTTTGTTTGTTCGAGCAGAATTTCGCTTGTCAGGACAAACAGACAAGTGCTTATTTCGAACACTGTAATTAATTTTTAATCAACTTTAAAATTATTTGTCACTTATTTAAGTTGAATAAAATAAACATTTATAAAATGTTACAGTATTCTCTGAGACTGGCAAAGTTAGTTCTAACAGCTGCATAGCTATTAAATCGGGGGGTAAAAAAAAAAACTAAAACAGTTACCTTTGTGTAGGCCAGCTTTGTAAAGCCTGCCCGAGCTTCAGTAGGCTCAATGTATTCTATGATGGCGCAGATCCCAGATGGTGGTATAACCAGACGGCGAACCGTGCCAAATTTCTCAAACAACTCTCGCAGTTCCTCAGCACTAGTTCCAGCTGGCAGATTCTTGGCCAAAATAACAGTTTTACTTCTTGCTGCAGCCGCCTAGTGAAACAAGAAATGAAGGAAATGGTTTATTTAACAACGCACTTAACACATTTTATTTACGGTTATATGGCGTTGACATATGGTTAAGGACCACACAGATATTGAGGGAAGAAACCCGCTGTAGCCACTTCATGGGCTACTCTTTTCGATTAGCAGCAAGGGATCTTTTATATGCACCATCCCATAGACAGGATAGCACATACCACGGCCTTTGATGTACCAGTCGTGGTGCACTGGCTGGAACAAGAAATAGCCCAATAGGCCCACCAATGGGGATCGATCCCAAACTGACGCGCATCAAGTAAGCGCTTTACCACTGGACTATGTCTTGCCCCTATCTAGTGAAACAAGAAATAGTAGTAGTAAGAAACACTACTAAAAAACAAATCTATCTGAACATTTTATGTAGATTGTTTTATGATGAATAGTATCAAGAAGATGACCTAATAGCTTGTCTAAAGGCATATTTTTGTTGTACAAATTAACATTTGTTAGTTACAATTAACATAGTAAATATATTTATTCCAATTAACCATGCTAGAAGGCACATATTGAACAGATAATGTATGAAGAGAGTTACTTTTCTAAGAGAGACATTCAAGTATTTTTAAGAAAAACAGATAAACAGTGGGGTTTTTTTTTTAGTATCAATTAAATTTCAGTACATATGAAATAGTTTATTGTTATTTTAAAGTATTTCTATTACCTGACTAAAACTGTCAAGTGAAACTGCATTCTGTATGAGGAATTCCCTTGTTTCAGCTACTATCTGTGTTTCTCCCAGCGCCATCCGAACACCAAGACTCTCCTTTCCTTCCTGAAATATTTAACGTTACTAGCCTACATTTTTAAAACATACATTTAAATTTAGCATTGCCCAAAACCTATAAAAAAACACACTGTTAGTACAACATGGCTCAGTAATGAAATTTGTTCCTACTTAATAAATATATTTTTAACAGCTGTGAAAAGAAGCAGAATCTTCCAAATACAGTGAATCCTGTCTATACTGGACCCTCAACAAACCAGAATCCTGTCAAAACTGGCCAAGTTTCATGGTGCCAAATTTTTTTAATTCTAACATGTGACTCTCACAATTTAGTTGCAAAGGTTATATGACTATATTTTGTTAGATCCAAAGTATTTAAAGTTTAAAACTTGATATAGTTTATTTTTGGTAATACAGTCAAACTTAATTATCTACACTCTTTAATCTTGGAAGTCAAGGAAATCTTAAGGTAGAAAAATTGTTCAACAGCATAATTTTCACCAATAACTTTCATTATGTTTATCTCCAACCATCAATCTTTTCAGCTTGTTGCTTTGGTCCCTTCAGTATTATGATAATGAAGTTTGATTGTATTACCATTAACAAAATAAGTCAACTTTTAACCTTTAATTATTTTAGATCTAAAGACTAAGGTCTTATATTCGAAAATAAAAAGTTAAAATTAACAAAATAAGATGTTAAAAACTCCGATTTTAATCTCACCATGACAAAATTTTAACTTAGAAATTCAACTTACTGCATCAAGTATTTTACTTTTACTGGTTGCAAACTTTTCTGCCATAACATCAGCTATTGCATTAGCACCAAGAAAAAGAGTATTCCAATTGTAGGAGCTGAAAAATATAACATTTCAATAAATATTGGTAAGCATATTGGTAGAAACAAAAAATGTTTTATAAAAAATACAGCTAAATACATAAACTTAGCACTGAGCTAAAGAACAAGGAATGTTATATTTAATGATGCAGTCAACACATTTTAATCAGTGATATGGCATGAGACATATGGTTAAGGATCACAAAGATAATGAGAGAGGAAACCCCCTTTTGCCATGCAATGGACAACTCTTTTCGATTACAGCAAGGGATCTTGTATATGCCCCATCTCACAGACAGGATAGTACATACTATGGTCTTTGTTAAATCAGTCATGGTACACTGGCTAGAATGTGAACTAGACCAATGGGCCCATCAATGGGGATCAATCCTAGGCGAGTCCTTTAATACTGAGCTACACCCTGCCCTAACACTGAGCTAAATGTAATAATTGCCATAAGAAAAGTAATACCTATATTATCTCAGCTTCTGACATCCAACAAAGTGAAACAAAACCAGGATTAAGCCAAATGGACACAGTGACATCTTTAGCCAGTTATTATCCATCAAACATGAATTAAAACACATCTTTAATTTGTAAGAAAAGATACAATTCAGTTGTTATTATGCATTATAAATTTCACAACCATAGCTTAACACATCATTTTCTACAAGCACATTTAAACTTTGTAATATAACTACTTTATGAAAACACTAAATTTACAATACCTCTTGGCTAGAGATTTTTTCTCAGCTTCTTTCTTTTTCTTGAATGATGATTTCTCTGAAACATGAAACAAACATCATACAGTTATTTCATAATGAATGTTTAATGACAATCCAGCACAAACATAAACATCGGCAATACATTGAGTGTCATAAAAGCCAGTTATTTGATAAATATATATCACAATAATATATTTAATTACAATGATGATGAGTTTACAGTCTATTGTATTTGTAATATCAAAATTAATTTTAATCCATTATTTAATTTGTGAAATAATATCATTTACCTGCCAATTCCATTTCTTCAGTTTTGGGTTTGCCTGGCAGGATGTGTAACATTCTCCCCTAAAAAAAAAGAAGAAAAAAAAAAAGAAGCAAATTATAAAAATATCTTCATTTTTTCTTCATGATAAAACATTCTCATTGTAAATGTCTTTAAAAATACAGCCAATACACTGTTTCATTAGTTTTATGGTAACCAAATTATAAAGAAGGAATAAAATTGACCAAAGTGAGTAACATTTTATATCCTTGTGACAACACACATATAATAATATAATAATGTTGATTTAATATAATTATTTTTAAATTGTTAGGGGCAGATCCAAGTTTTTAAACACAATGACACATTTTTTATTATTACAGTCATTTTTGATAATTTAAATAAAAAGTACTTCCATTTTATTGTTTAAAATATCAATTTTCATACATCTTAAGCGCTTCTAGCCATTTTGGTTTTTGTAATACCCCAAAATACATTTTTCAGAATTCTAAAAACACACATACATTTGAGAAGTAATGATTACTGAACCAACTCTAGACTATTTTCAAGACGGTATATCTCTGTTTAAACATCACACACTTTAGTTTCACTCTGTGTTACAGGTTTGTACTTAGTGTCCATTTTCACGAGTTGAAACTAGAGTCTGCGCCTTTAAGGCCAACAGTTTACCTGGAAGACTGTTCCATCAAGCTGTGTGAAAGCCGTGACTGCATGTTCTGGCATCATAAACGTGATGTGGGCAAAACCTTTAATCTTCTTTGTGAGTCGATCTACTGGCAAATTCACCTCAGTTAACGGACCTGAGCAGAATAAACAGGTTGTCCATCACATGAGAATACATTTTATATAACAACTACATACAAAACACTTTACAGACAACTGTTTGCTTGTTTATTCTATTTAACGACACCACTACATTGATTTAGGAGTCATCAGCTACTGGATGTCAAACATTTGGTCATTTTGACATTTATTCTTAGAGAAGAAACTGCTATATGTTTTCATTAGTAGCAACAAATCTTTTAAATGCACTATCCAACAGACAGGATAGCACCTACCACAATCTTTGATATGGAAGTCGTAGTACACTGGTTCCAACTAGAAATAGCCCTACCGAGAATGGCGTATCTTTGGTACCACAGAATGCATGGATAAAGCGCTCACTGATAAACACCTTCATGCATTAAAATCAAGTAAACACTATTTATTAATGACACCAAAGAGAAAACGTTTGAGGCATGTTGATTTCACTTTTTACATTAATATGTTTCTTGTTTTAACTAAACTCACCGAAGGTTTTAAACAACTCTTCCAAATCATCCTCCGTACACGTATAAGAAAGATTTCTCACAAATAAACGTCCAGACTGAAAATACAAAAGGACATATCAGACTGAGTCGTATAATGGATGACAGACATCACAATAAGTCTAGCTAAGCCTGAGACCATGTCTCTGAACATACAGACCACAGTAATTATGGTGGAATAAAGGAATCTCACAATTTGTAAACTCTTTGACGAAAGGTTAATTTTCAAAAATATAAAACATTATTTGAAAAGTTCACATTAAGAGAACAATAACTTAATATTTTACTTCTTTAATTGTTTAGTTCATTCTTCTTTTCTTTTTTAAATGCACAAATCGCATTTACAAACTTTACGTTATCTAATGAAAATCTGAATGTACATTTGCCGCTTCATCAGAAAGATGACAAATAAAGGGTATTTTATACTTTTATCTTACTAACAATGTAGAACAAACAACTGCCTCTAATAGTTCACTAATGGAGGTTTGGCTTTCCATAAAAGGCTTATAACTTACTTAACTTATTATAAATGTTAAAGACAATTTAAACATTCCTCAACATTTTTTTCCCCCATAATAATTAGATTAATTGTTATTTATATTACCTCTGCAATACCCTCTTCTTCATCCATTCTGCCTTGTTGCTGCAAAATAAAATGTATACATATTTTAAATGAATCTTTGTGAACCCTATTTGGGAGAAATTAGATGCTGTAAAGTAATCAGATAGAGCATGATTCTGCAGAGTGAAATGAAATTATTGTCAACATCGAACTTAGCATTATCATGGTTGTAGTCATTTAAAGGTGAGGTTGGGGGTTACGTTGTTGTTGTTCTTCTTCTTTCTTTTTTTTGGGGGGGGAGGGTAAAATCTTTTTGTGTTTGTAAAGATCTGATTCCAACTAAACTCTTATTGCATTTATTTTTAAAAAAAACATTTTTGAAATTTCTTACTTCATAAAAAAACAAGTATAATTGTTATGTCACAGTCAGAACAATCAATATCAAAGAATGTTTACCCTCTCACATTAGCGTATTAGCACAAACAAATTATTACAATAAAACTGAATTCATTTTGGTTTACAAACTTTAATTTCAATATAATTAAATAAGGAAACAAAGACCAGACCAGACCAGACCAGATATTTATTCAGTTACTGAGGCCATATGACCAAGATAACTACTTTTAAAACAAATAAATCATTTATGTGTCTACAAATTACAATACATGTATATTCAATTATTAATTTCAATATAACATTAATTTCAATATATTTAAATAAGAAAACAAAATATGCTCCAAAAAACAAATTCAATGTTTATGAGAAGAAAAAAACACTATTATTATTATTATTATTATTATTATTACTATAAAACTTTTTTTGTTACTTAACAGAATAAATGAAGCTCTCACAATTTTTAACTCCCACGGTTTTGGCTTTGGTTCTGCAACATCAGCGGTTTCATCGGACTGTTTGGACTGTTTCAGAAAGACCCGGTGGGTACCTTCAGAGAAGGAAGGAAGGAAGGAAATGTTTTATTTATCGACACACTCAACACATTTTATTTACACTTACATGGTGTCAGACATATGGTTAAGGACCACACAGATATAGAGAGAGGAAACACGCTGTCGCCACTTCATGGGCTACTCTTTTTGATTAGCAGCAAGGGATCTTTTATATGCACCATCCCACAGACAGGATAGTACATACCACAGCCTTTGTTACACCAGTTATGGAGACTAACTGGAACGAGAAATAGCCCAATGGGCCCACCGATGGGGATCACCTTCAGAGATGACAAAATGAAAAATGAAAAAGCTTAACAAATTAAGCAGGAATAATATAAGAATGAAGGAAGGAAATGGTTTATTTAACGACGCACTCAGCACATTTTATTTACGGTTATATGGTGTCAGATACATGGTTAAGGACAGATATTGAGAGAGGAAACCCACTGTCGCCACTTCATAGGCTACTCTTTTCGATAAGCAGCAAGGGATCTTTTATATTCACCATCCCACAGACAGGGTAGCACATACCATGGCCTTTGATATACCAGTTGTGGTGCTCTGGCTGGAACAAGAAATAGCCCAATGGGCCCTTCGACGGAGATCTATCCGACACCGGCCACGCAACAAGCGAGCGCTGTACCACTGGGCTAGATCCCGCCCCAATATAAGAATAAGTACTGAACAGTAAGAACGAGCTGACACTGCAGTCCAATAGGGAGGATATTTCAAGGGGGGATGCCAAATTAGGACGGCCCAAAATGCATGTTAAAACAAATTTTTTTTGCCTCTTTTATAATACTGTTGTTTTTTGTTTTATTTTTATAAAAACCTCTGAATATAAAACTTTAAAGAAAGTACTTTTTCGGTTGCATGCATTCTGATCATCAAAACCTATTTGAAATTTTTGGGGGGTAATCATGTAACAGTGGATTATGTGAGATGATAATGGGTAAAATACTTTCGGTTGTGTGATTTTTGCCAACAAGCTACCAAAAACGATTGCTTCCATGAAATCTGAAGGCCTATCTATGGCATGACAACAAAGTAAGAATTACACTTCTCAAGTGGAATGGGGCAGAGATCCTCCCTCACCCAATTCCTATTCACCTGCACAGGACACAGATGGGAAAGGCTACACACTATTCATGAAATTCCATTAATCATCTTTCAAATTTAAATATTCTACCGAACATTTACAGGGCAAAGATGGGCATGGCTACACATTACTCATACAGTTCCATCAATCGACTTTTCAAATCAAAGTATTCTACCTGACAATGACATTTCAAATGGATAACCTTTGTGACACATTACACTTCATATAATGTCCTACATGTTGAGTGCTTCTGTCATTTTGCAACTTAATGAAACAAGTTGTGTTTTAAAATATTTCGGAAATCTCTTTCAACGGATTATCAAAGTGCATATAATGAACAATGCTTACCAGCAACTTACCAATAAAATTTTTGTTTCTTCCCATCGCTTGCTCGAGGACTTTTTCATTTGCAAATTCTACATATGCAACACCTAAAAGAATATGAATTAAAGAGAATAAACTCAAAAGTAAAATATAATCAATTAGTTAAAATATAATCTACAAAATTAATATAATGCTACACCACAAAGTATGCTTCAAGTTTTTTGTTGTTTTGGGTGGGGTTTTTTTTGCAATTTTATAACACTGAACTAAGACTGTTCAATCACATTTCTGGGGCAAAATTTAAAAGACAAAGAAAAAAAAAGATTTTTAACAAACTATAAGCTGGACCCCATAACCTCCATCATTAATCATGGGTTGAAATTAGCCAAAATTCTTGCCAGATATTCGGTCCGGCAAGCTATACATTCTGTCGGCCCGAATCAAACGCTACCAGACCAAACATGATCAACTCAAATGAATGTGTGAATATAAATGTAAAATACAGGACAACACGCAAAGAAATCTCACAGCCGTCTTTCAACCCTGTACAAAAATATATGAATACTACATTTTAACAAAATCCAGGCAAATGTTTCTATGCATGACTAAAATTAAAAACATCAATTTAGTGAAATACCAATGGGTCTTTTCTGAGAATTCCTTGGTATTCTTATACTTGTTGGTTTCAAGGGCTTGAAAAATTCGTGGATTGCTTTCTGCAATAAAATAAAAAACATTCTTCAGTGACTCTCTATATATCAGATATATTCATAGTCAATACAGTGTAGTTTTTTGTTGCATTTTTAATTTTAGAATTTTTACAAAATGAATGAAGGCTTAAAAAAAATTAAAATATTAGTTACACAAATCAAATGGCTACAAGTATTATAGATGTGAGAATGAATCAAAGATTATTCTCAATAATAGTGCATTGCAGCCCAGTAATAAACTGCAATATAATTATATGGTAGATGGTAGACCAGTTACTATCAATAATTAATATATTATATTAGGCAAATTTGTTAAGATATTTTGTTACCGCACGTCACGCACTGAATAAACATACCTCTCCAAAAAACTGCTTCATGCCTCTCATTTTTATCACAAATCTTTTACTGGTGTCAGTCTTCTAAAACAGAAGGAAAAAACAAAAATTATATTTATATTTTAGGTGGTCTGATCATTTTGCAAATGCACAACATACATATTACCTACACTTTGTTAGCCTGTGGTCAACAATTATAGTACAAGTGTCAATTATTAAAGGGACATACCCTAGTTTTTTTTAAACACTAAGGCATACTTTTTACTATTAGAGCTGTTTTTGATAACTGAAATCATACTTTACTTAGATTTTATTGTTTAGATTATCCATTTCCACACATTCAGAGTGTTTTTGGTCATCCTGGTGTTTTTAATATCACAAAATGCATTTCTCATATTTTTAAAAATGCACGTGTGTCTGAGAAGTAACAGTTATGGGTTGATTTTTAGAGGGTGGTATTTCACCATTTCAAAGTCACAGACTCATGTTTGACTCAATTGTAACTTTATCCAAATGTGTTACAGGTTTGTAGATTAACTAAACTTAGTGCTAATTTTCATGGGTTGAAACTAGGGTCTGTCCCTTTAAGAAAATTATACATGTTTTATTAGTTTGGATCTCATATTTTGAGTGAAAAACAGTGAACATCGAATACAAATATAAAAAATAAAACCCAATTAAGGTTTTCTGGTCATAGCCTTTAAAAATCAACACAAGATACTGTAGTAGGTAATGGTAAGAAAATCAATTAGGAGGTTTGGTGAAATATTGATTGAAGATGCTGCAAATTATATGGCTGGTGACTTTTTAACATTTCTAACAAAGTAGGCCTAATCACAAATAAAAACTAAACCTGAACAAATGTTTAACTTACCCAGAAATATAATGGAAGGAAAAAAAAAGAAATATGTTATTAATGACATTTCAGCACATTTAATGCTAGTAGGCCAAATTTACACAGGTTGTTTACGTCTCAAGTACAGGTGTCTGTCTTCATGTATTTACAATGCTTAAATACTTGCATATAAAAATAACAGGGGACGGGATGTAGCTCAGTGGTAAAGCACTCGCCTGATGCACAGTTGATTTGGGATCGATCCTCATCGGTGAGCCCATTGGGCTATTTCTCGTTCTAGCCAGTGCACCACAACTGGTATATGAAAGACCGTGGTATTTGCTATCCTGTCTGTGGGATGGTGCATATAAAGATCTCTTGCTACTAATGAAAAAATGTAGCAAATTTCTTCTCTAACACTATATGTCAAAATTACCAAATGTTTGACATCCAACAGCCAATGATTAATAAATCAATGTGCTCTAGCGGTTTCATTAAAACAAAAACTTTTAACTTTTAATAAAAACTGGTTATTTTTAAACTTCGTCATGAGCCAGAGGAAACTTGTTTCCACAATATAGGCTACTCCTACAGATAAGCAGCAAGGGATCTTTTATATGGACTTTCCTCATATTCCTGATATTAATCAGAATGAGAAAAAATCAAATCCATCGAGTGAGATTGATCCTACAACTCATTACACGTCAGGCAAGCACTCTACCACTGAGCTACATCCTGCACCGTAATGGAGGAAAATCGAGCAACAACAAAACTAAATTCAAACCTTGTCTTCAGTGTGAAGATTCTTCTTATCAGACCTTGTCTCATCTTGTTCAATTTTCTTCCCCTTTCCTGTTTTTCCTGTTTCACTCACACCATCACTTGCAGAGTCTGTTGGTTTGTTTTTTAATTTGACTTTTTTAGATTTTTCATCAACATTTTTACTAGAGTTATCTTTGTCCATTTTAATATTTTTCTGTTGTAAAGTCCCGAATATTTCATCATCATCTGAATCATCACTCAATTCTTTTGTCTTTTTCAATAACTGTTTCTGTTTAGATTTTACTTTTGTCTTTTTTTTATGTTTTGCAGTTTGAGTTTCTTCATCTGAATCACTTGAATCAAGTAACAGTTTAGAAGTTTTCACCTTGGATTTTAAATACTGAAAGTCAAAGAAAAGAGGTGCTAAAATCTGTATGACTATACAAAGTCTAAAACATATCTATGACTAATTAAAAAAGAAAACCCCCAAAACAGAACATTGTAGCTAGGAATGAACAGGATTAAAATGCAAATTTCCTAAGGAATAAATGGTAATTAGTGTGGCTAGACAAATAGTTTTGTTTTGCTGTAAGGATCTACTAAACCAGTTTTCAAGATAAGAGACAAGATGACTGGCTAAGTCATCCAGAAAAAAAGGAATACAATTTAGTCTCCTTTTGTTAATTAATAATAACAAACTGCTTCTTTGTTAGCAGTGAAACAAGAATTTTGCAGAATTAAATATCTCACCTACCATAAACTTTTTCAGTGCAATGTGTTGAACATCCATAGGTGCAACTATAAACCAAGTTTTACTGACCTATTTCTTATAGTTTTTTTTCACACAAAACTATAACATTAAAATTTCAAATGTTGATGCTGTTGTCACCGCTGCAATCGGAAAAGTAATACCAATACCTAACCTTATTAATTAGTAAATGTGAGACAAAGGTAACCACTATCCCTGTAATGGGAAAAACATTTCCCAGTAAGAACAGAACATTTGTCAAATAATTTTGGATGTTCTCAAAATTAGATAACACTACTTTAACAAATATTTTTTTTACCTCTAAATCTGAAAGACCTGTCTTGCTAGCAATTGATTCCTTCATTTCACATGACTCATCTTCTGCATCCTCTGAAAGAAATCAATTTAAAACATATTTGCTAGATTAAAGAGTAATTTACAATGGTATAAATTATTTATAAATAATCAAAACAGGATTCCATTTCCTGTCATAATGAAAACCAATTTATCAAAGCATTTGCTTATGAACTTCATCTGAAAAAACACTTTATTAAGTTCATAAACATATCATATGAGACTGGGGTGTCCAGGGCAAACTGTCTCCCAGTGCTGAAGAAAATCTTTGAATTCAGGCAAAAAACAATCAAAACATTCAAACAAACTAAGCTCTTCTACCTTTTCAACAGGTATTTTCATAATTCAACTCACAATATTAGTTGTAATCCAGGTAACATTTGCAACATTATATAACTGTTTAGTTGGAAAGCTAAGATGAATAAACATTGTTATCTAGAATGATCCTCTATGAATTGGTAAGAAAATATCCCCCCCCCCCCCGCTCCCCCGGAAACAAAAGGTTTATGGACATACTAATGGAAGTACGGACAGCCAACGCTATCCCATAATATGACTCGTCAAAGTTGGGCGTATAAAAAATAAATAAACCTTTTTCTGATGTTATTTCTTCTTCTTCTGGCATTTCTGCTTCTGAAGAGGAAGCTTCGAATATCACATCATTTCTTCCTTTGTTGACAGGGGACGTAACTGTTGCAGTTTTTATGGCATCATTACTCCAAACAGGTTTAGTACCAACATTTTGATGAGCATCCAAAAATTCTTGAAATTTGGGGTCATCTTTGAGCTAATGAAAGAAGAAATAGAACACAAAACACTCACTCTTTAAAATTTGTTGCAAAAGAAATATATATTTTTGAGAAAGCTTAAAATCTTTTAAATTTTAATATATATATAGGGCCTAAATAAGAACAGAATTTGTTCAAGTTACGAATAAATTTCTAGGTTATTGTGGTAATCAGTATTAACTATTAGTTGTGACCTTTTTACTTCAGTTTTGCATATCTGTAGTAATAAAATAATTAACCCATGTGATAATTTAGTGTATTAACCTGGTTAATAATGGTATGCAAATTTGCAAGGTCTCTAGATAATGTGTTGCTGTGGATAGGTCATTTGTTTACAAACCAACAAGATCTGTATATCTGAGCATAACATTTTCAAAGATTTTGTTAAAATGCATTACGTCAAACTAATTTGTGCTAATCGTGATGACATCCTATTCCCGATGGTGGTGACTTTAGTACTGTGATTTACTAAGAATTTAATTAAAATGTTATTTTAGAAGAGTTATAGGATAAATAGAATTTGCTACTCATGTTTTGTAATATGTAAAATATCAACCTCGTCTAGTTAATCAGTATTTGTCAAGGCTCTGCCGAGACAAATACCGATTAATATAGACGAGGTTAATATTTTACATATTAAAAAATACTTGTAACAAATCCTCTATTGACAGAACTTACATCTCCAAGAATTTCATTCAACTTTTCATCTTTGGCTTTCTTCTTTTTCTTTTTCTGAAACAAAGTTCAATAAATAAAGAAATGGTATAAATTTGATTTATTTCTGAAATCAATACATTTAATAGGTAAAAATGTATAATATATTTGAGCATTATTTAATCCCTATCTTTCTGTTTTCTATCTTTTTCTTTTGAAAATCCACTAACCAAACATAAGAGTAACATTTAGGCAAATAACAGTTACACTAATTCCTGTAGCTGTAACAGCAAAACAAACAGAACAGAAATGTTCGTTTCAGTATTCAATTTCAGGGCTAGCTCTAGCACTCGCCAAATTCACCAATTGCGAATTTCAAAAACAACTGGTGAATTTTATTTTAATTTGGCGAAATAATTTTATGTAATAATTGATATTTTGATACAAAATAACTGGGTTTTTGCAATTTATTAAAGCGGCAGTATCCAGAATATTTTTTATTATTTAAGCATATAGAACAGAAAATCCAATTATATTTGGTGCATATATGACAAAGCACTCCGCATTGAATCCACTACGCTGGCTTATCTAGGTCAAAAACAAAGCCAGTATTTCAAAAGTGGGACACTTTTGACGGGCTCCTACCAATCTCGGTTTTCATTGGCTTATCACAAGTGTGGAATTCCCCAACAAAAGATCACATGAGATTTCGCAATTTTTGAACAAATTTAACTATCTTGATTGAGGGGTCGTCTCATATCGCCAAAACATATTTATATCCATAGAGGTATGGTACAACGCCTTTCCAGGGGTCGGTGGATGGGGGATTTGCCTTAAAATTTTGACAGTGGCCAGCAGTTGGTATATGCGTTACATGTAAGGGGGTGTTAATAATTACGTAATGCTCTAAGGGTAGAGGAAGAGGGTGTTGTGTTCGATTTACGTAACATTTATCAAGACTACATGTTATTTCTATTCATTACTTAGACCTAAAAAGGTGTTTTATGTTTCAATTTATTTATTTTTTAGCTTGGGCAGGTAAGGGTTTCGACGCCCAATACTCGCACCCTGCACATGCACCCGTTTCCTCTTAAACCAATATGCTCTAACATTGATGTCGTGAAACAACACAAACTAACTTTACCCTTTCCAAACGAAAGAATATTTATTTGAATTTGTCGATTTTAACACACTTAAAATTAAGAAATGAAAACGTTCATTGTCTACGTTAGTATATTTTATTTTTAAAATATAAATATGATCAATGTGTTACTAGTATATAAACTAAACTTTGAAGTTCTACTAACACTTTATAAAATATTAATTCTGAAATAGGAAGATATGATTGTCGATAATATGTTGTTAAGATCAACCCGGTTTTAACAAAAGACTCTAGTACCATATCCTTAACCGAACGTTCTTCGTACAGCGTAAGATTTCTCATTTCATTTTTTGAGACGAACCCTACAATTTCAAATCCACAAGCGCACGTGTTAACTGAAACTGACAACAGGCTGTCGTTTGTGCTTTGCCAAGCAATGGCGGTACAGGCGACAAATCGAGCGTATACTTTTAACGATCTCCGTTCATGGCTAACACACGAGAGTTTTTTAAAAGTGCATAAAGTTGTACTTGTATTTCATACTTGTACATGATGTTATAATATGGTAACCAGAGAATGTAACTTTAACTTTAACAGATAATTTGGTAACCAGAGAATGTAACTTTAACTTTAACAGATAATTTGGTAACCAGAGAATGTAACTTTAACTTTAACAGATAATTTGGTAACCAGAGAATGTAACTTTAACTTTAACAGATAATATGGTAACCAGAGAATGTAACTTTAACTTTAACAGATAATATGGTAACCAGAGAATGTAACTTTAACTTTAACAGATAATATGGTAACCAGAGAATGTAACTTTAACTTTAACAGATAATATGGTAACCAGAGAATGTAACTTTAACTTTAACAGATAATTTGTACAAATTTGTGCTTGTATTTCATATTTGTACATGATGTTATAATATGGTAACCAGAGAATGTAACTTTAAGTTTAACAGATAATTTGTACAAATTTGTGCTTGTATTTCATATTTGTACATGATGTTATAATATGGTAACCAGAGAATGTAACTTTAAGTTTAACAGATAATTTGTACAAATTTGTGCTTGTATTTCATATTTGTACATGATGTTATAATATGGTAACCAGAGAATGTAACTTTAAGTTTAACAGATAATTTGTACAAATTTGTGCTTGTATTTCATATTTGTACATGATGTTATAATATGGTAACCAGAGAATGCAACTTTAAGTTTAACAGATAATTTGTACAAATTTGTGCTTGTATTTCATATTTGTACATGATGTTATAATATGGTAACCAGAGAATGTAACTTTACGTTTAACAGATAATTTGTACAAATTTGTGCTTGTATTTCATATTTGTACATGATGTTATAATATGGTAACCAGAGAATGTAACTTTAACTTTAACAGATAATATGGTAACCAGAGAATGTAACTTTAACTTTATCAGATAATATGGTAACCAGAGAATGTAACTTTAAGTTTAACAGATAATATGGTAACCAGAGAATGTAACTTTAACTTTAACAGATAATATGGTAACCAGAGAATGTAACTTTAACTTTAACAGATAATATGGTAACCAGAGAATGTAACTTTAAGTTTAACAGATAATATGGTAACCAGAGAATGTAACTTTAACTTTAACAGATAATATGGTAACCAGAGAATGTAACTTTAACTTTAACAGATAATATGGTAACCAGAGAATGTAACTTTAAGTTTAACAGATAATTTGGCGAAGTTTTCTGCTGACCCAGAGCTAGCCCTGAATTTGTTTTGTAAAATCTGTTTCACTGCACAATGCCGATATCCAACTTAAACCCTCACCTTTAAAGTCTGAGAAATCTCCGTCTTTTCCTCAGTTATTTCTACTTTCTTCTGATAAGTGGAACTCTCCGCTGAATACCTGCTCCATGCTCGCGGCTTAGTTTTATCACCAAAGTCTTTGGAAAATTCAACCTGAAAAAATATATAACATTTATTCATTTAGAGGTATCTAGATTCATCAGTGCAGAAAACAAAGCAATGTTCTTACTTAATAATCATTTGTATAGGTTTACATATTTTTAACATGATTAATTAACATCACTCATGTCAGTGCATGTACATTTAATTAGTGTTTTTGAATGTGTTCTAGTTTTTTATAGTTTATTTTTGGGGGGGTTTTGTAACAATTCCATGTAAAACTGATTATTATAAAAAATAACATAAAATAAACAAAATGCTAATGCATGACCTAGTAGTTTAGGTCGCTATATTATTATTACTATATAACAGCAACAGAAAGAAAATTTAGTTTGTGGGACATTATAACTTTAATTAAAGGGACTATACCACATTTGCTGCAATTGTTAATATGTTGCTGATGAACAGAGACATTTCAACAACTGTAATTACATATTATATATATATCTGTTCCTCCTAGCATTTGTACTAAGTCAAACTTCATTTTATTTACCAATATATATATTTTTTGTATGTATAAAATTATATGGAGATCAAATCCAGTTTGAACTACTTACAAGTATTAAGATGATCAAAAACACATTAAATTGTAATTTTAGTTGTTAAAAGATTTTATGATTAGCAAACAGAATATGCTCGTTAAACTGCTGAATTTCATCCACAATCCCAACAAGCAGTGAGAATGCATCATCTCTTTGGATACTTTTCTCCATCACTGGATTTTCAACATACTCAAGCCACAGGTGTCATTAAACATCCATCCATCCATCCATCCATCCATTCTTAGGTTACATGATAATGGGTAACATATTTTCAGTTACAGGCAATTTTGCTGACATGTTACAAGAAATAGTAATTTTCGTAACTTTCTATGGCATACATACTTTTACAAGTTAATTAAATGTGACATAAATAATTCCCTAATAAAAAATATTGAAAGATCTGCAAACCTGAACTTTGGAAGCCTTTATGTAAGTCTTATCAAACTGTTTCTGTGCAGTCTGGGCTTGTTCTGGAGTCTTGAAGCCAATAAAAGCAAATTTTCTAAACACACCATCTTTAGTAAACTTCAGACAGCAATCTGTAATTTGACCAGCTTTGCCAAAAATACTACGCAGATGATCCTCCTTGACCTATAAAGAAAAATATGACATTAGGCATTTTATTCTAGGTTACCTCCAACTAATTTTTTTCACATTTGTTTCATGAATTTAAATTATTTTAATATCGAAAATATACATGTACTAAGAAGCATTCAACAACATTACCATTTTATTTCATTTTTAATTTTAAATTCCTCTTAGGTACTTATATTACTGAATATATTACATAACCATAACCATTTTGTGGGGCGGGATTTAGCCCAGTGGTGAAGCACCCACTTGATGCACAGTGGGTCTGGAATTGATCCGTCGGTGAGCACTACGACTGGTATATCAAAGGTCGTGGTATGTCCTATCCCGTCTATGGGATGGTGCATATAAAAGATCCCTTGCTACTATCGGAAAAATGTAGAGGGTTTCCTCTCTAAGACTCTATGTCAAAATGTTTGACATCCAATAGCAGATTATTAATTAATCAATGTACTCTAGTGGTGTCGTTAAACAAAACAAACTTTAAACTTTATTATTATTGTATGCACAGGCTATTTAAATTTCCAGCTAGATGTATTCATATTTGAAGAGCATGCCATCACTAACTTGAGTCTTGTGATCAGTCTACAAGCATGTGCATGTGGACTGCAGCAAGTATGCATGCATGCAGGCCTACTGTGTATCAAAATCTACCCATTATATATATATATATATATATATATATATATATATATATTCTTTATTCCTCTGGTAGAGTTCGAACAGTACAGATTATGATACATACATAATACATAAAAGGCAATGCACAATGATTAATGGATAATACATAGTACTTGATACAAAATACATAATAGGTAATATATACAGTGGCATGGGAATAAACGCATGGTGAGAGAAGTACATGAAAAAGGTTATTGGTTGATCAGAATCACGCTCATATAAATTCACTCGCCATCCTGCCATTCTCTCTGTCCCTCTGTCTCCGTCCCCCCCCCCCCCCCGCTCTCTCTCTCTCTCTCTCTCTCTCTCTCTCTCTCTCTCTCTCACACACACACACCGCTATAAAGATCTGCACATTTGCACAAGAACAAACAGTCATGACTGTCTACAGTATATTGGTCTTCATATTGTTAACGTACTATATTTGCGTTATTTTATAAATGAAGTGTATGACAGTTTCACTATATAACATAGATGATTCATCATCAATATTTATTGGAGGTTTACAGGACAGGAGTTTTGTAATAAAAATATCATCGGGGCAGTTGTGTAATTCTACACTGAGGTCAATAGGACAGATATCAAGAAGCGTTGTCCTGAATGTATCTCTGGTTGTTGTTAAGTATGAACAACTAGTCATGACGTGTGTAAAAAGATCAGAATAGTTACTAGTACATAACGTACAAATACTGTGTACCGAGTTTGGCCTCCATGTAGCACATATATTTATCAAGTGATTTGCTTGCTCCTTTAGTGATATTTAGTGATATTTATCAAGTGATTTGCTTGCTCCTTCGAGATTTGCATGAATTTTTAGAAAATGTGTTGTATCGGGGTTTAAAGAAATTCGTAACTGCCAGTTAGTTTCCTCAAATTCTAAAACATGTTTTCTTACAATTATATTGCAAATATGCTTACTAGGGAATACTGATGTTAGAAAAAAATTCGTTGAGGTGATGCAGTAGATTATATTTACGAAGAATTGTGTATATATCCGGTGCAAAGCCAATATTTGAACGAACACACTGATTTTTAAAACTTAGTAGTCGAGTGATTGCTATTTTGTAAGCCAGAGTCCACATGGGGCATCGCAAAAGATGTCCTAAATAGTATAATTTGTTTCTATCTATATGTCCTTCAAGGGATATACTGCCAAGAAGTCCAAGACAAAAATTGGTTCGTGTTCTTTTAGGAAGACCCTGGATAATCTTTATTACAAATCTATATGCTCTTTCTAATGCCAATAGTTCATTTGTATTTAAATTATTCCATAATTCACTACCGTACAAGGCTTTTGATAGGCACAGCGAATGAACTAGTTTGACGCTAGTTACAGGATTAATTCCACGGCAGTGACAACCAGCCTTAACTAGAGACATGGCTGTGGATTTTATAGTTTTGCAACTCTCGAGTGTTCTGTCCCAATTATTTAAAGACCTTTGTAATTTAATGCCAACATGTTTTATGGTTGTTGAACATGGCAGTTCCTTTCTATACAGAATAAGTTTTGTATCCGGATCCTTACAGAAGTCAACAACTTGTGTTTTAGAAGCAGAGAATGTAAAACGCCATTTAGCGCTTTATCGCTCACATATTGAAATCATATTTTGCATGTCACTTGGAGTAGGAGAAATAATAGAGATGTCATCTGCTTGAGTTGGGCAAGAAACTCTACTATCCAGGATCATTGCACCTTTGTTGGATTGGGTTAAATTATTCAGCAATTCATTAATAAACAATACATACAATTTGGGGGATAGTATGCTTCCTTGACACAATCCTCTTTTCAAAGGAAAGTGTGAAGAGAAACTATTGTTTACTAAGACCTGTAGTTTACAGTTTGAATAGATTGCTTCTAAAGTAAGCCAGACTTTGGGGGATATACCAGTTTCAGAAAGTTTCCACAAGAGACCAGAGTGCCAGACAGTATCAAAGGCTTTAGCACTATCTAGAAATGTAACAATTACTCCATCACCTCTTTCTCTATAGTGATTGATAGTTTCTTGTAGAATGAACGAAGTGTCAATGCTAGAAAGGCCTTTTTGAAAACCACATTGGTGAATATTAGGAAAACTTTCTGAAGAGTTCAGTTCTGGCATTAACGTTTCAAGCACTCTTTCAAAAACTTTAAAGATTACAGATAGAAGTGCGATACCTCTGTAAGAGTCTCTGTTGGATTTCGACTTACTTTGACCTTTAAATAAACAGACTAAAACCCCTGAATTCCAACCTTCTGGAATGTGCCCACTGTTTATTACCAAGGAAAATAACCGAGAAAGGCAAAAATAAAGATAAGAACCTCCATATGTTCTTAGAATATTTTGTCTGGCCCACAAGACTTGTTATTCGGTAGCTTAGAGCAGATTTTGCTAACAAGAATGGGGGATATATCAACACTATCTTTACTTGTAGCGGCAGTTAGCTTAAATTCTGAAACTTTCTTTTCAATAGTTGATTTAAAATTGGCATCAAAATGTTCATCTTCTGTGTCGCTAAATACTCGACTAAAATGTTCTGCCATAGAACTACAAATTTCTTGTGGTTGTGTTATAGTTGTATTGTTGACCTTTAAAGACATAATATAGCTACTTTTTTTCTTATTTCTAAGTTTGGTCCGTAACATTTTGTGATTTGTTTCACAATCTTTATCCAAGGAGCTATAGAAGTCGCGTTCATAGTTTAAATAAGCTTCATTTAATTTCGTGCGGAATAAATCTTTTGCCCTTATTTCTAAGTTTGGTCCATAACATTTTGTGATTTGTTTCACAATCTTTATCCAAGGAGCTATAGAAGTCGCGTTCATAGTTTAAATAAGCTTCGTTTAATTTCGTGCGGAATAAATCTTTTGCCCTTTTATAAAATCTGTACACATTATATTGAAAACCGCGGGGCCTGTCGGCTACTATCCACAATCGCCTAAAATGTGACATATCTTTGTGGCATTCCATAACTGTTTTAGACCAGTATGTTTTTACATGCTTGTTAAACCTTGAACAAGGAATTGTTTCTTTGGCTGCCTGATTTAATGTATGGACTATATCTAAGTGGAAGCGCTCAATTTCTGCTTTATTTACATCGTTATTGGGTATGTGTATTGGCCATAGCATGTGGGACACCACAAACGTATAGTCCGACAATGTATGTGATCGCCTAGCCTTTTCCCATGATGGTTTTTCGGGCACTGTGCCTACTTTATTAGTTAATTTTTTTTCTTTACTGTACATATTATGGGTTTATGGTCTGATAATGAGAGCACATGATCATCTTTAACTAGAGCATTACTTATATAAGGAATTAACTCTTCGGGTACTCGATTGCAGACATCGGGCCACCTGCGTAAGCTTCGAAAGTGTAGGGAGGACCTTTACAAAATTCCTGAACGTGGACCGATACAAGACTATTTCTAAGAAGAAATGCGTGACATAGATCACTTCTTTTGTTTGTTATAAAGTTATATCTCGGCCCAGCTATTTTAGCATTTAAGTCACCTATTATATAAACAATACCTTTTGCGCTATAGGCAATATACAGTTCTTCTACAATGTTTAAATATTCGTTAAATAAATCATCAGATAAGTTAGACGCAGGCAAATATACACAAAATATATAAATATCTGAGGAGTCACCGAGCACAATTTCCACTCCAACTATTCTATCTATCACAGTCTACTTCAATTGCGTTACAGCAGTGCGCTGAACGATTGTGGAGTAAAATGGCGACACCTCCTTTATTTACATTACAAAATACTGAAGGGTCACGTTCTGTTGCACATTTTACGAATGCAGTATAATTGTTATCAATAGAATTTTAAAAACTGCAGTTGTATTGTCGTAAGTGGTGCTCAGTGATACCACATATATCTATTCTATGATTATTTAAACATTTGATTAAATAAGGAGTTGCTGTCATGATACCTCAACAGTTCCAGCACATAAAATTAATATTCTGATATTCCATTGTCAGTATTTCTGTATTAAATTGGCTAAGAAACTTGTCTTTCGGTAACCAGGATTTTACATATACCCCACTAGGCCAAAAGTCGGCACATTCGATTTTTTCACGATGTTCGTAACATATATTTATCTGAGCAGAAGCGGACTTCATTGTTTCTTTATTAAAAAATCTGAGAAAGGTTGGTTTCACACCTTTTTCTATAAGAAAATCTCTTAAGCCTGTTTCCGTGGAATATTTGCTGATTCCACCAATATAAAATCGGGCTACTCTAGGCTTTCTTGTTACACCACAAAAAACTGATTGTTTGGCAAACGTTGCCCTACACTGGTCGCCGGGTGCCCAGACGCTAATCGTGTTTAAACACACAGAAGAAGTATTACTTCGCTTGGAGTTTACAATGGGAGACTGATCGTCATGACTGGTGTGATGATTATCCGTTCTTTCGATCGTCGACAACTGTTCACAAGCAGGGCAATCTCGACTAGTGGTACACTTGCTAACGGGGGGTAATTTCGAAGATTGGTTTTGGTCAGTTTAAGAATTGTGACTCTCCAGCGAAGACGGTGTTTGGGCGTGTATATCAGGGAGTGCAGCTGTTGTGTAAGGTGACTCAGTCATTGTAGATGTTGTCGATTCACGTACTGCACGGCCCTCATCTACCGTTATGCCAGTGTTATATGTCTCCGTCGAATCAGTGGTTTCTTTTGATTCAGTCTGTGTAGTTGACGTCTCTTTATGCAGTGTGTGGGATGGACGACTTGTGTTGGCAGTCGCTTCGGCATAGCTTTTTAATTTTAGTTGATGTCTTTGTTCTTTTTCTAGATTACCAAGGCGTTTCCTTAGATCAGTTGTCGATGTTGTCACCGATGTTACTAACACCTTCAGTTCATCCACGCTGCTTTCCATGTCATTTACTTTAGAGTTTGTTAGATGTACTTTTGACTTCAGTGCCATAATGCAGAGTTCGACAAATCCGCTAGCCCAATGCCCGTGGCTAGTGGTTTTTAAGTTCGGGCTAGTGAGAAACGCAAAACCACTAGCCCGCAGGGCTAGTGGTTTCCACCTCCCTCCTTATTGCTCGATCGTGTTTGTTGTTTGCTTTTTGTTTTTTTCTCTCGGCTGAAATTTCGTTTAATAAATTTGATTGTGATGTTTGTCATCGAATAATATCAACAACGCAATCAGTATATAATAATAATCCACTTGAATTAGGTCTGCAACCTGCAGTAACATGCTATCTCTACACCGCCACAGTTACAGCATGCATTGTTAAGTTTTGCCCTTTCAAGTTTCTGGCACAGGAAATAAGTCTAATGACATGCGTGTTTTGATTGGTTGGACACATCACGTGGTAGTTAATCTCGCACATATGTTTTAGGCCAAGAACTTGGAAATCACCAATCGCGACGACAGGTTAATCTCAATCAAGTAAACGCCAGTCATGCTTTGAATTTCAGTTTGTTTTATTTACCTATTGTTTTCTAATTTAACACTTCGCTGACATGTGGTTATCGGCAATCAGGAAAACAATTTACTTTAATGGTAACTGCACATGCAATGACTCTGCTTGGCCTATTACGTGTAGCGGTCTGGATAATGCGTCACAGCTGCCGATACAATATGATACCTTTTTTGTTCATTAATTAACAACGGATTAGATGTCGCCGTTATATTCTTTTGATATCAGTCTGACACAGGATAATGCCCTGTATTTGAGCAATTGGCATCACCGTCCCTGGCAACATAAATAGTAGGGCCCTAAATGTATAACCCACTACCGAATACACTGCATCTATTACTGTGTGTCACACTGTCGTACCCTCATTTAAATTTTATTATTTTGATAGTGGTTTTAGATATCAACCATGAGTTTGCTCAATTATTTTTCCCCGGAGGGAGGGCAAAAGCGAAAACGGAACAATGACAATGGATCACACTTGACAAAAAAAAAAAACGTACAACACGACAAAAAAATGAAAGTTACAACATGATTTAAGTGTTTGTTTTATTTTACTGTTATACTCGAAAATGTGTTATGTTACAAAAATTATATAAAAATCCAACTATAATTGATCAGGAATTTGGGCTAGTGCTTTATCTTGGTGGGCTAGTGGTTTTAAAAATATTTGTCATACTCTGCATAATGCCCATACTTTTGTGATCTTCAACGCGAGTTATATTTAAGCATCCATTGTCGACTTTAGATTTTACATAGTTAAAGTCTTTCACCAGGGCTATATGCGATTCTCGTAGTCGTTTGGTTGCACCAAATAGTTCTGGTAAAGGATCGACAGTTTCTTTAACAGCAGCTAAAGTTTGAATTTGTGTTTTTAATTCACTTTTCAAGTTATCAGTGTCAGATTGAATATTTATGTTATTCTCATTGACCTTCCTAAACTCATTTTGAATTTGCTTGACTATGGGAATTTGCAACAAACGGCCAGGGTAATAGTGCATTGGGCACGTTATGTCAATACTTTTCTTAACGTGCACAGCGAGTTGCTTCCCTCTATGTAGCATATTTAAAATGGCAGGGTACTTTTGACGGTCAGCATTGGAAGATTTATTTTGTTAATAATGACACAAGTAGTTTTTAGTTTGTGTCTCCATTTGTTACGCTATTTCGGTTGAGAAACATTTCAAACATGGTGCCACAAGTTTTGAATACCAGCTACATAATAGGGTATGTATCAAGGTCCAGACGTAGAAGAACCACACATTCTATCATCTATCTAGGCCGGATCAGCGGGTGAGTACTGGTAGATGCTCCACACCATTGATCAATTGACAGCTCAAATTATTGTCAAATTTAACATTCCAAGCATGCGATCTTTTCTACAAAAATTAATATTTAAATAGTTTCGTGTATTTAATGGTAAACAAGCATTAGCCTGATTAGGCTAAATGACAATGTTTGCGACTTCATAAAAACGAGTTCACGAAAACATATTACGGAAGCATAAAAACCGTATTAAAATTTTTAATTACCCCATTTGGCAAATTTTTAATTATCAGCCTAGACATAACTGTGACGGACAAATGTATTCTTGTTATTTATTATATAATGTATATTATATATTAACAAGACTATGTTTGTTTTGATAATTTTCACATGTTCATCAACACATGGCAGCCATACCACCGGAAGTTGTTTTTTAAAGACTATTTCACCAGCAACCGGAAATTTAGGAACAATAGATAATTTGGCTGATTTGTTGATATATATAGTGGTTGGGGTTTTTGGGGTTTTTTTTGGTGTGCGTGTGCTGTGTGTGTGTGTGTGTGTGTGTGTGTGTGTGTGTGTGTGTGTGTGTGTGTGTTTGTGTGTGTGTGTGCGTGTGCGCGCGCGTGCGTGTGTGTGTGTGTATGTGCGCGCGTGCGTGTGTGTGTGTATGTGCGCGCGCGCATGTGTGTGTGTATGTGCGCGCGCGCATGTGTGTGTGTGTGTTTAAATAAATGTTTTTAAAACAAACCTTACTTAAGCGGTCACGCAAAACAGGGAGTAGATAGAAGTAGCAATCTAATTAAAATTAGCTCCACTATTACATGTGGATCTAACACCGGCCAGTTGGAGCTCATGTCCACCAATCAAAACCTTACTTGCAGAATCCTGCCAGTGATTTAAAAATAATTTGAAAACATTCCGAATTATCTTGAGGGTATACGACATGTTTCGTGTGTATTACGAATGCCTTAAAACATGTTTTATTTATAAAATAAATAATTTGTAATGTAAAACTGAAGACTGATATTTTTTTATTTTTTTTAAATAAATAAATAATTTTTAATGTAAAATTGAAGACTGATAACCCACCCTGTACGTATTGGTATGGTTCGCTGTACTGCGGCCACTAAAATAGACTCGCCCGATATTTTTAGAATTTGTATGCTCCCAAATAACGTTATAAAAGGCGAAGTGTGATTCGTCAATATTTAAATTATTATATTTACAGACGGCGAAGGCTGAATCCGGGGTTACCTGGACATTGGGGACTACGCAGTTACCCATACCCATAAATTATTATTTACAGACGAAATGTTACCTGGACATTGGGGACTACGCAGTGTTGTTAGTTTTAAATCACTGGCAGGATTCTGCAAGTAAGGTTTTGATTGGTGGACATGAGCTCCAACTGGCTGGTGTTAGATCCACATGTAATAGTGGAGCTAATTTTAATTAGATTGATAAAAGTAGCCGCTTAAGACAGATGGCCGTTGATTACAGGTTGCCACATATAGAGTCTTTTAAAAATGTGTTGTTGTTTTACTGCTAATTAATGGATGTGTGCTTCACAGTTGACTATAAATCAACTCAATACCGCCAAACATTGAATCAATACATGTTATCACACATAAAAAGGGTATCTATCATTTCAGAAACTGTGCAAGGCTCAATATTTTTTGACACCTCCTCGTACGCTGATGGTAATACTATATATATATATATATATATATATATATATATATATATATATATATATATATATATATATATATATATATATATACATATACATATATATATACAGGTTACGTACGTTTCCCAATTTTGGAGAAAAAAGCGCCTATTAAACTTGAATATTAAAGAATTCCTTAAATTGCACTGCTGGACAGTACATATCATGGTCTGTAATCTATTAATTTATTCATTGGGCACTGGTTAGAATGGGGAGCAATATTAGACCTATCACACCTTAGAAAGTTTTAAAGTGAAAGACCCTATAGTTTTTAAACACTACATCGTTTTTATGAATTTTAAAAGAAAACGATCACTGATCTTCGGTTTGAAATTACTGTGCACCCCATGTTCTTTAAAAGTAACTAAATAATATTCAAATGTCCATTCGTATCAACAAAAAAATTAAAACTGAAACAGTATGTAACGTTAATGGTAAATGAATCATTGATATTTAATAGATTATGACTATAATCACTGTGCGGATAATCTCACACATCACACGATTCTGTACAAATATGCAAAGCCTGTAGATTTTATTAATTATATATAGATAATAAATTGCATGATATTCCCGACATTTTATTAGTATTACAATATTTTTTTGTAAATATAAAAATATTACTTCGTTTTCTTTTAATTAAAAAAACTAAAAACAAACTTGGGGGGGGGGGTCGTTAAACATGTAAGGGAGACAACTATGATATAAAATGGCAGACGAGAAAAATGTTCATGCTCGAATGTTAATACAGTTAGCAAGATCCCTAGGTGTCTTGAAATCAACACCGGAGGAGAAGGTGGTATTTTTGTGGTACCATTAATAATAACAATTATAGCGTGATATTAAAGTTTATTGCATGGGCACTTGACTTGGGATTTCTGATGACATGTTTATGATTTATTAGACTGATAATCAGTAGTCTCTCACAATAGTTAATTATTGTGCGATTAAGAATCGGAGAAATAACTTTCTTCTTTTTTTCAACTGACACAGTTATTCCTTAAAAAATTAATTTTCCCATTGGACTTGTTCGGAATTGCTAGCACATTATAAGTGATGCTTGTTTCTTCTATATTTCTTCTTCCCCCACCCCCTCCCCCAGATCAAAGCCAGAACTACCTTCCGAACCAAATTGTTAACAACTACAATAAATTACTTTCCTACCTTTAATTACCGTTACATTTCCCCCAAATTTTGTTCAGACACAAGTTGTGAAAAAACCATTACAGTGACACAGATTCCACAAGTGAGACTAATGATGTCGCCAGTATCGACTTCACTGAGATAGCATAGGGAAAAATACATGCAGTTTTCTGCCATCTGCCATTTTGGTTTTTTTATGGAATAATCTTCAAGAGGGATGAAAGCCTCCAAAGTATGTCACATAATTAATATAAAATCAATGATCTCTATTGGTATCATTAACCTTTAGACTACTGGATTAATTTTTAACAAAAACCACGTTGAGTGGGTACAAGTTTATAATTTTTACTCACATATATTCACTTAAATATTTTATAAATACATGAAATAAAGTTCATATATGAATCGGTAAGTATTATTTTCGTGGGTTTGTTTTTGTAATTTTTATTATTTTTAGATCAGCTAATGGTGATTAAAATCAGGATTTTTTTTTTTAAAGTTGCATTTACTTACGGGCATTTGTGGCCAACTGTCCAGTATTTATGACCATTATTCCCGATAACTGGTTTTCTGACCAGAATTTTTTTTTTAAACCCCAACTCTATTCATATTGCAGTATTTGGTAATTTTCGTTGTTGGTAAAATGATCAAATTTATTATCAAATTAACTGTCACAATCAGCTATCGATCCCTGGAAATGAAGGCAACATGCTTGCCGAAAACCACTTTTTGAACAAAAAATTTCAAGGTATTTTCAATTGAAAAAATTTAAACAAAAGCCACCATTTTGAACTAAAAATTCTTTTTTCTTTTATTATATTTCCGTTTCCGTTGAGTGTCGTTTGCAAAACGGCGGAAAATATTAATTGGGGAATGCACTGTATACAGTGTACAGTATGTCGACTGACGTGACGTCGGGCGAGATATCTCGCCTGCAGTACTCAGAAGGTTAAATAAAAATAAAAATACTAATAATAAAATTAATATGACGTCATCACGTTTGCTTTTATATTATAACATGTTATGACGTTGTTAGAATAAGTCATATCCTTTTACCCCTCTTGGAGAATATTCCATAAAAAGTCAAAATGGCAGCCGTCACAAAATTACATGCTTTTTGCCCTATGCGATCTCAGCGAAGTCGATATGGGTGATATGGTTATCATCTAGTATGTGGAATCTGTGTCATTGTAATGGGTTTTTTCAAGATTTCTGTCTGGACAAAATGTGGGTAAAATCTAACGAAAAATAAAGGTAGGGGAGCACTTTTTTGTAGTTGTTAACATTTTGTTTCAGGACTTTAAAAGTCTGAACCAAGTTGTTAACAACTACGATAAATTACTCTGTTACCTTTAATTACCGTTAAAGTTTTCCCAAAATTTTGTCCAGACGCAAGTTGTGAAAAAACCATTACAGTGACAGATTCTACATATGAGACTGTAACAATGTCGCCAGTATCAACTTCACTGAGATAGCATAGGGCAAAATACATGCAGTTTTCTGCCGTCTGCCATTTTGCTTTTTTATGGAATACACTTCAAGAAGGGTGAAAGCCTCCAAAGTATGTGACATAATTAATATAAAATCAATTATCTCTACTGGTATGTTTAAACAAACAAAAAAATCATTAAAAATAATATTACGTCATCACATTTGCTTTTATATCATAACATGTTATGACGTTATTAGATTAAGTCATATCCTTTCACCGCTCTTAGAGAATATTCCATAAAAAGTCAAAATGGCAGCCGGCACAAAATTACATACTTTTTGCCCTGTGCAATCTCAGCGAAGTCAAAATAGGTGACATGGTTATCATATTTTAAAAACTGTTTTGTCTGTTCTCAACTGTACTGCTATCTAGTTATTGAAATCACATGATTGTCATAGAGAGGGTAAAAATGTGACAGATTCTTACTATACATTGAAATGTTTATGTAAACAAAAACAAGAAATTATTATATGCATAATGTTTTATACATTTTATTACTGAAAGTGAAAAGGTAAACATTACTGTTGGTAACAAGTTAGTGTGACAACACTGAGCATGCATATCAACAATTTGACGAGTGAAAAAGGAAATTTATTGTGTATGAAACCAAAATGATGGGAGTGTAAATTGTTGTTGACCTTAAATCCAATGTTGATTGGACCCCCCCCCCCCCCAAAAAAAAAAGATGAAAAAAAAGACATACAACAGTAAATAAAAAATAACCAGGGGGCCGTTCCAGAGCTTTTACAGTTTGCAACACATCAGTCGGCTGCAAGCAGCAGGTTTGCCTGATATAGGCCAAGAGCATAGTATATATACTGTAGGTCCTGAAATTAATGCAATCATAATTTTAATGCGAAAATGCTTGTGTTATTCGCATTAATAATATGATGCATTTATTTCTATGTTTTGTCTATGTGTCCCACGTTATTAAAACAAAACAAACAAAGATTAAAATTCTAACATATAACACAATTGGAAAACAGTTCATTGTAGGCAAGTCTGACTAATTGTTGACTAGTCCAGCAAGCTATGTGTCACACTCTTTTAAAACAAAGATTAAAATTATAATACATTTATAAAACAACTGTAGCATAATTCATTGTAGACAAGACATACTAATTGGACAATAATCTAACAAGATGCAGCACGCGTGATGATTGGCTATCCTATCAAAAGCGGACATGAATGGGTTTTAGCATGCTAATCCTGAGGTCGACCGTTGCTTTGATTTCACTGTTCAAGTTCACTGTAACTTAGTTGGGTGAATTGTTCTTTTGTTATGACTTTGAAATATGTCTACCTTCTTAGGAAGATACAGTTGTAATTGTACATATATGCTAATGTTTAACCAGATTTATGTAACCATACCCGTTATAAAATTGAACGCTGCAAAATATGCTTGGAGTTGATCTCACCAAAAACACTAAGGACTAAACAGGTTAATTGATGTGTGCACAGATATGTTAGTAAGTTGATCTCATTGAAGACAACCGTAACTTGGATTGAACCAAAAAGTACACGGACGTGTGTTGCTAGGAAAGTAATATTTTAAAGGGAGGCCACTTGCATTAATTTCATGTCGCATTTTAGTCTGCCCACCATCACTCACATTAATTTAGGGACGCGTTAATTTCAAGATCTACAGTGTGTGTGTCTATATATATATATATATATAGACACACATATATATATATATATATATATATATAGACACACACACACATGCACACACACACACACACACAGTAGAATCTCATTGTCTCGAACACTGTCAGTGCATAATTAATTGGCTTAGGGATTTTTAACTCCTTCAAATTGTCAGAGGTTGATAGCTCTATTCGTATTATGGTCCATTTTGGACTACCACCACTGGTACTTCACAATGAAGCCTCAAGTGACAGTCTTTGCCAAGTGGCAATTACACCATATGCAGTATTTTAGGAGATCAAGATCTCTCTACAAAGTGTATGTAGTTAGATGTGAGTACAGTGCTAAAACTTGTTATACATTTTAACGTAAAGTTCTGCAAAACATTTGTAGAATTGCTTGATTGTTACAGCTGATATATACATGTACCACTAACACATTGTATACTTTAGATAAATTTTAATATAAAGAAAAATGTTGTAGGTAAATCGTCTGCTGTCATTTTGTCCACCCAAGTCAACACGGGGATCTCTGAAACTTGATACCAGAAATCAAGATGCCATCATCGCCCTTGGAGTATACTTCTTGGAGTCGGGGCTGCAGGTAAAATGTCGAAAATACAGCAGTGTGGTTAAAATTTGGTTTTCAGTTAAATAGCAGACCTCTGTGTGATTAATGACTCCACTAATTTGCATTATGGAGAGCCATTTAAAAAATACCATATTGATACCATATAGATTCAAATGCTAAGGGGAGCTAAAAATTACTCCTTGATCTGAATGAATGAATGTTTAACGACACCCCAGCACAAAAATACACATCGGTTATTGGGTGTCACAAATGGTAAGTATATGAAAATGTTGTTTATATATATTTATGTGAAACCACAGCGTAAGTAGCTGGGGGAAAAGTATAATACAATACATAAAATCAAGATAAGTATATTTTAAAACTATAGAAGTCAAAGTGTTTTAAAAACTTTACAATTAATTCTGGATGGAATTTAAAGGATTCCAAAACATATCTGTTGCCAAATATATAATTTCTCTTTGGCTTGAGATGATCACACTCCACCAAAATTTGGTGCACAGTCAGTGTACGCTGACAGTGTTAACACTGAGGAGTAGGGTCCTTCTTTAAAATAAATGAATGCGTCAAATATGTATGGCCAATGTGGGCACGACACAAGACTACTTCATCCTTGCTGCACCACCTGTAGGGTGACTGCCATTCTCCCAGGACTGGCTTGACAGAATGAAACTTGTTTGCAACCGCACCGTCCCAATCATCTTGCCCAGTCAAAAAGCTATATTGGTTAATATGAAATTTAAAATCACTGTAGGACACCAACATGAACAAGGGGCAAGTTCAAAGCAGACTTTGCAGCATCATCTGCCTTTTCGTTACTTTAATGCCAACATGGCTGGGTACTCAACAAAATATAACATCTTTATTGGCAGTTGATAAAAAGACACACTTTCGTATCGCCATCCCAACTAAGGGATGCTCCAATAGTCTCGGGAGAGTGATGGGGAGCAAGAGTGATAGCTCTTCTTAAATGGTGAGGTCTGGTTTTAATTTACTATTTATAGTTTTCTTTCCAATAATTTTGCAAAACATGAATTCTGTTGCTCTTAATTTTATTAATAAAAATACATACTAGTATTGTTGGTGTATTAACAAATTATTTGAAAATTAATTGTGTCTTTTTGTTCCGTAATCACTTGTCTTTGTAGTACATGGTAAAACTAAAAGTTTTTACAATTATTTTTTTATTATTAATATTATGATTTTTTGTTTTAGTACAAGAAGAAAATACTTTCATACCTTCTCTTTGTTCTACAAGACCTGCCAAAGGCTCAGTGGGTGGAAGGACCTCGGGGGATGAACAGATACAGTGAGTGCAGTTGTTTTAAAAATCTTGATTAGCAGTGTTTCTAAAGTCCAAACCAAACAACTGCTATAAATTACTCTCCTACCTTTAATTACTGTTAGATTTTCACCAAATATTGTCCAGACACTAATCGTCAAAAAACAATTACAGTGACGCAGATTCCACATAAGACACTATAACAATGTCACCAATATCGACTTTGCTGAGATTGCAAAGGGCAAAAATACATGCCTTTTTCTGTTGTCTGTCATTTTGCTTGTTTATAGAATACTCTTCAAGAGGGGTGGATCAATATGACTTAATCTAAGGGACCGTAGCAAAAGTATATGAAACCAAGAGACTAAATCATTTAGTGTCTCTGCAGACCCTCCCCCCCCCCCCCCCCCCCCCCCCAAGAGACTAAAATAAGAGCAACTTTGGCGAAACATTGGTGGACGTGCCCAAAGTGCTATGTGAACCAGTTTGTTTTTGTTGAAAGAGACAGGGAGAGTCTTGTTCACCTAACAGGCATTTTGGTGGTTTTTATTCTCGGAACGAATGCGGAAATATTTCCTCGATGTACGTCATACAGTGTGGCCAGTCTACGTCATAACCAACAGGGTTTCCGTAAACAGCACACGGGCTACGTTACTAATACCTGCAAAGAGTTTTGATAAATCTCGAGTACGTTCAGTGTAACGGCACTCTTTCGAGGTAACACTCAAAGGAAACATGGCAAAAAAAAACCTTAATATATCTAATGTCTTTGCACTTTATTTCATGTAATTTGAGAAAGTGGTAAGATATTAACATAAGTGTAATTAAAATACAACCAATTTCAGTCGGGAAAAAATTACGTCACTATGTTGTTTTGTGACATAGATTGGCCACACTGTCCTATTTCGGCTGTATTCAACTTCAAGATGCATTGTAAAAGCATACGCTGCACATGGCTTCCGTTTCCGGTTTGGTATTGTCGTCTGTAATGAAAAACGTCGCGAAATTTGAAACTACACAGATCGTTTTTCAACTGCTTTTTTATTTTTAGAGGGTGAAGCCTTTTTTTGCAAAAAAAGACGAAATGACCCTAGTGGATTCTTTGACCCCCTTCCTCCTAGACAATTGTTTTTGTCTATTTTGGCTTCAAAATACTTTTGCTGTGGTCCCTAACAACATCGTGACATGCACTACGGTATAACGCACTCATCATGACGTCGGATTAATTACATAACATACTAAGGAGGCTTCCACCCCTCTTGTAGAGTATTCCATAAAAAAGCAAAATGGCAACGGCGAAAAATCACATATGGTTTGTCCTAGGAGATCTTAACAAGTCAATATAGGTGGTATGGTTTCAGTCTAATATGTGGAATCCATATCAATGTCACAATTTACTTTTGGACAAAAAGTGGAGAAAATTTAACAGTAATTAAAGGCAGGAGAGTAATTTATCGTAGTTGTTAACAATTTGGTTCAGACTATAGTTAATTAAAAATTGATTAGCAACTACTAATTAATGTTTTAGCATTGTGTAGCGATCTCTGAAACTTGTATAGCGAATCGCAAAGCAGTACTGAACAAAATGTTTCTTGGAGTGTTATCCTGTTTTACCAGAAATAATATATACAGTCAAACCTGCTCCAGTGGCAATAAACTGACCTGTATTAAGCAGCCGCATGTTGTATTTATTATTTAAAGTAATTATTTAGTATTCATATATAAATTGTTTGCCCATTCCAAGTCAGTTGTGGTAAATTATTAAAAGTGTAGACCACAGTTATGTTATTTTGTTTTTATGAGCCTGAATATTGTGACGTTAAGAATTAAATTATTTTCAGGATTGCCTATGACTGAATGTTTCAGCTTTTGTCTCAACACAATTCTCAGTGATGTAGCATTCAGAGATGCAGATTCCAAAGATGAAGTAAGTCAGCAAGAATGTTTAGAGACTCTTTAGAAAAAGAAATGTTCAGAGTGGTAGTGTAGTGATATGAAGTTCTATTGGTCTCGGCTAGTGGGAGTTTTATTATGTTAATTCAGGTGGTAGAACTCCGGTCTCTCTTCTGTTTTGACTCCACTGTGCATAATCTTTACATTAGACAAACCTTGATGTGATAAAAGTTCATGCGAGTGATTAATTACACCCCTAACTTAGATTATGGGGAACCATTTAAGATACTACCGTATTGCTACCATATAAATTTACATGCTAAATATTACTCTCCTTGAACTAGTCTCAGGGGAATGGCGAGGTCTGTTTAATCTGTTCCAACAATGAATGCACAGTTCTTCAGATTCACTTGATAGGGGAGTTAATGAATTCATTAATTCATTTTAATTTATTTTACAACTTACTTGTATGTTTTAACCACCAGACAACCTTTTGGCTTTTAGCTTTTAATACTGTATAACCCATCTTATAAGTGATTTTAAGTGTTGCTGTTTTTAGCAATTGTTTAATATAATGTGATATTATTACTGATACCACAGATAACAAACATGTTTTGATGTTTGCTCTGCTGTACAAGTCTATGATTCGTATTTCAGATAATATCAAAGCAGCTGGTTGTTATGGAAGTCCTGACAAAGCTGTGTGAAGGAGAATATGCACTACCAAAAGGTATAATTGTTCTCAGTTAAATAATTAAATTAGTTTGTTTTGTTTAACGACACCACTAGAGCACATTGATTAATTAATCATACCATGGCCTTTGTCCAGTTGTGGTGCACTGATTGGAACGAGAACAATCCCCGATCTGTTGAATAGATCCACCGAGGTGGTTTGATGCTGCAACACAAACATCTCAGGCGAACGCTCAACTGACTGAGCTAAATGCCACCCTCACATAATTAAACGTTTATGCTAGGATCACCTGTATTTTATCAGTTTCTTTTATTTTACCGATACCAAATGGATTTTGTTGATTGTATTCCTGTTATATCTTGTGTCATCGTCACCTGTCGCAACATTTTTCTGTGTATGAGATAGCCATAGTTACAAAAATATTTGGTTTCTTATGTCACCAGTGTTTCCAAATTTGTGCACAATATTTTATTTGTACAAAAAGGCAATGGTCTTTTGTTAGTCCCCTATTGGTCCAATCGGAGGGGACTATAGGTTTTATTTTCTTTCATGACGATTGACCCATTTTTGACAGAGTTATGACCTTTGAACTTAGGAGATAAAAAAATGTATTTCTGGGCTTTGTTTTTCCAAAGCCTCAAGATATTGAGCTGAAATTTTGTGTATAGCTTTATCATGTTCTTTTACAAATCAAGGTGGACTTTCATGAAGATTTACTAATTTGTGACAGAGTTATGGCCCTTGAATGTAGGAGATACGAAAATTTGTTTTCCGAAGTCTTTTTGCAATGCATCAAGATATTGAGCTGAAGTATTGTGTATAGCTTTATCCTGTTCTATTACAAATCAAGTTTGACTTTCATTGCAATTTATAAATATTTTACAGAGTTATGGCCCTTGAACTTGGGAGATATGAACATTTATTTTCCTGACTTATTTTTTCTTTTATTATTATTAGTTTTTTTTTTCCTGAAGATATTGAGATGAAATTTTCTATATAGATTTAACATGTATTGTTACAGATCAAGTTTAACGTTCATAGCAATTTACACATTTTTCACATAGTTATTGGTACTGAACTTCGGAGATACGGAAATTTGTTGGCCCCGGTAGGGGACATGTATTGCTGTAAAAACATATTTGTAATGGGTAATCTGTACTGAATGGATTGCAACTAAGGAATACAGGCCTTCTAACTGAAAGCTCAGTGCTCTATGGCTGAGCTGTTAAATGTATGACCTTTAGCTGCTGGCAACCTGAGCACTTTATACAACTATAGGGGCAGGTTGTAGCCTATTGGTAAAGTGCACGTCTGATGCACAGTCGGCTAGGATCAATCCCCCTCGGTGGGCCCATTGGGCTATTTCTCATTCCAGCCAGTGCACCACAACTGGTATGTGCTATCCTGTCTGTGAGATTGTGCATATAAAAGATCCCATTCTACTAATGAAAAAATGTAGCAGGTTTTCTCTCTATGACTGCCTGAAAATGACCATATGTTTGACATCCAATAGCCGATGATTAATAAATCAGTGTGCTCTAGTGGTGTCATTAAACAAAACAAACTTTAACTCCATACAACTATACTGTTACATATTTCATAATTGGTCAGAAAATCAAACAATTTTAACTTTTTAATTAATTTTTTCAGATACTCTTTGTTTCTCCATTGTTCCTGTTCTGATTGGCATGGCTCGGGCTATGGGGAGATCGAGTGATGAGAATCGGCCGTTGATATCATACCTTCTGTCTGTGAAGACCGGTCAGCCTTATAGCGAGCAAGAACAGGAAAAGGCAACAAGCAAGCGGTCTTTCAGCACATTTCGACCTATTCTGCCACGGACATTATCATCTTTAGTTTTAAACTCCGAGAGCCCCAGTCCACACAGCCCGTCACCTACGCCGTTTGATTATTCAGAAAGAGCTAAAAGAGAACGGTCACCTTCACCCTTGTTGGTGTCCTTCAGAGATTCACCGGGAAGTAATGACAAGGGTGATCCGGCGATGGTGTACTTTAACAAAGTGGGTTCAAGTTTTACGAGAACAAAACCATGGGGTTTTGAGATCATTCCAGAACAAGATCATATCAAGTTCTCTACATCACATCTTCAAACTCTTGTCAATGTTGTAAGTAGCTTATTACTCTGGCATTTTCCATGGTATTCACTCTCTTTGAAAGTTGGAGGTTCTTGTATATATACCGGCCTCAGTGGTGTAGTGGTTAGGCCATAAGTCTATAGGCTGGTAGGTACTGGGTTCAGATCCCAGTCGAGGCATGGAATTTTTAATCCATATACCGACTCCAAACCCTGAGTGAGTGCTCCGCAAAGCGCAATGGGTCGGTGTAAACCACTTGCACCGACCAGTGATCCATAACTGGTTCAGCAAAGGCCATGGTTTGTGCTATCCTGCCTGTGGGAAGTGCAAATAAAAGATCCCTTGCTGCCTGTCATAAAAGAGTAGCCTATGTGGCGACAGTGGGTTTCCTCTAAAAAAACTGTCAGATGACCATATGTTTGACGTCCATTAGCCGATGATAAGATAAAAAATCAATGTGCTCTAGTGGCGTCGTTAAATAAAACAAACTTATACTTCTTTTTTTTACTTGTGTATATATATATCTACTAAATATAGTCTGTCTACTAAATACAGTGTGTTGTATAATTCTATCCATGAAAAATGGGTGGCAGTTAGTTAAAATTTCAGAGTTCATACTGATTCTGGAAATCATTGAAAACTATGCAATTTATATTTTTCATTTTTCAGGTCTTGAAAAAGTATGAAAAAACTATTTTGCGTGCAAGTTTTGAAAAAGTTTGGAAAATGAGCAAATTTCAGTAACTTGTGTGACATCACCCGAACACAGTTTTCTTTTTCATGCATCCGTTAACATTTCTGGAAGCTAATCGGCAGTTTCCGATTTTATACACATGCACAGTGTGCATTCGGAAGTTGGTCATGAATATATCTTAAAATAAGCAGGTTTTGATTTGTGGTCATCATAATCTGTGAAAAGTAAGTCGGGGAAAATGGTTTAATGTGTTTTGGAAAAGGTATGGAAAAAGTAGGGAAGTTAGTTTTGAAAAAGGTGTATGAAACCTGAAATTTTCTTCCTACCACTTACTAATAATACATTTTGATTTCTAAAGGTTGTAATCTTTGCATTGTCAGTTTAATCTTGGGGTTATAAAAACAAATACTAATAATTAAAAAATCTAAAGGTTGATTTAGGTTTTTATATCTTTTATTATTCTTTTTACGATCTTAAAAGTATTTATTTTTTACAGGCAAAGAGGCTTCTGAACAAAGATACATTAAATAATTTGGATTCTGTGTTGTCAGACATTTTGACTGATAAAAGTGTGGTAAGTAGCTAACAGGGAACATTTTGTTTTCAAAATCTTGATTAGCAATATTTCTAGTCCATTGAAAATAGTAACTACTGTTTAATGTTTTAAAATTGCATAGCAGTCTTTGAAACTTGCATAGCAAATCGCTACGCGATACTGAACAAAATCTTACCTGGCTAATGTGTTAGTTTATTCCAAGTTTTATAAGTTCTGTATTCAGATTCATTTATTCAAACATGGATTATGTAATTATTGAATTCATTAAAATGTCAGTGATATATATTTTGTTTATCATATTAGTAATGTGTTTGATATTTAAAAGATATAATTATTAGTCCCCTACCAGTCCAACCGGAGGGGACTATAGGTTTCATCTCCATCCATCTGTCCCACATATAGTTTTCCAGACTTTTTTTTAGAATGCCTTGATATATCGAGCTGAAATTTTGTGTATAGGGCAATTCCACGGTTACTGACGGAACATTCAGACATTTTTTAACATCGTGATTTTTTAATTTTATTTTTTAAAGTATTCAATAAAATTCTTAAGAATGTTTTTGATTGAAATAAATATGTTGTGACAAAGTCATGTCAAAAGAAATTTTCATTGCATACAATCTCAGCGCAACTACAATCAGAAATGAAGTGTGGGTAACTGACGCAACAAAAAAAGTAACTTGTATTTGACATATCTTTGAACTTGCCAAAATTCTCTGAATCTGAAGTATCAAGTTTTCAGGTATATATAGAAATGTGTAGTGTACAGGTAATCTATGATCACTAGAACGAGAACTAAGTTTTCTACAAGGAATTTTTTATTAATGGGTAACTGACGTAACACTAAAAGTAACTGACACAACATTTGCGAATCATAAAAACTAATAAGAACATATTTTAAAAATAAAATATTTGTCTTTGGCAACTGGTTCATCCAAATTGTAAGAAATACATAAATCTTAAAGGGAATTAAAAAACTAACAAAAGGGGCATTTTTGGGTTGGGGGGTCAACCCCCCATTTCCCAACCCTATCCCTGCTCAAAACAAATTATTATTATTATTTTAATATGCATATACTACATGCATTTGTCATGATTAATTTTACTTGTAGGATGCAAGAAATTGCATTTTAAGACATCAGTTGCTCACAATTTTTCACAAACACCCCCCCCCCCCCAGTAACTTGGGCAGTTGCACCCTCAATGCCAGCCAGTCTAAACCCCCACTCCCTTCAAAACATTTTGCACACATGCCTCAACAATGAGACAACAGCTTACGTTTACATGTACATCTTGATTCGAAGTGTAATCATTTGTTTTTTTTTGCAATTTTCAAGTATATACTGCATTTACTTTCTTATGTCATTACCATATGACTGAACCAAACCAAATATTTCGTAAGAAATCGATGAGAATAAGGCAGATATTGTAAATAGCCCATATTCTTTCTTTAAAATCTGGGGTTTTTTTTATTCTCAGCATGCTGTCCTGTCTCATTTGTTGTTCTTGTTTGATTTAAATTTATCTTGCTCCATTTTTCACTATTCTCTGTTCTTTTCCCTCTCCAACCTCTTTCTGCCTTCATTCAAATGTGCTTGATTCTCGTTCATTTTTTAGGTTGCTGTCTTGGGAGGTATTCTACAAAAAACATCAGCAACTTGGATATTTTTAGGAGTAGTAATCCATTTATCAAATGAAAGGACATTTGCTATTTAGAACTATTAAAGGGGCAATCTAATACACATGTAGTTGCATAATATATTTCCAAAATTTATTATTATTATTTTATTTATCTTTTGAAATGTAAAGATTATTCTTGAAATAAGTTACATGCCCATAAAACATTACAACCAAATAACTTATTTACAGGTAAAAAAAAGAATTATATCATTGCAAAATTAATTTCAGGTGACCCAACAGTTAATTGCGTGAAATCACATTTTGAATTTGAGTTGCAATTGTACAATGACAAAGGATTGGCTTTTTTTTTTAATAACTGATGCAAACTGTTTATGTACTTTACAATTTTAGCTAAGAATTCATGGGAAACCACTGTGGCAGTAAGGTGTAATGTTGATTTATTTTTCTGAGTTAATTATGAAAGATTATGTATGAAATCATCTAATGTGTAGTTATTTATCATAAATAAATGTAAAAATAGCAAAATAAGTGACTTGCCATTACATGTATGAAACTGCAATTTTAAATTTGTGTTACCGGTAATTATTATTGAATATTATAGATACTGTTTACAATAAACGGTGCTGTACATATATTAATCTAAGCTAATGAAACAACGTCTACCTCTGCCATCACATGCAATAAAATATATCTAATGAAACAAATTCTATGTGCATCTGACGTCAAAAGCTATACAATATATATCTTGAAGTATAAGGGTATATACATTGATGCTTGTGAAACTGCTATCATCTACATACATGTATCTATTTAAAAACAGTGTTAACTAAGTCATGATTATTTTATTTTAGTTAAATAGACATCTTTAGATTAACTTCTAAGGAATTACAGTATTTGCAGTTCTTGAAAACCTTTTTTTTTTTTTAATAGTTTTACACAGATGTGATAATAAAGAAATTATAAAACTTACAAGTGCAAAGGTCAAGAAAATTCTGAAACTTATTGTTAATTTTTTTATAGTACTCACTCTAGTTTGGGAATTAACACATTTCACAATCTTACATTATGCCTCCAAGAAATATAACAATTGAAAATAATGTATGTGTTAATGTGTTGCGTCAGTTACTGACTGGGGAGTTATGTCAGTTACCAATAAATTTTAATTCTTGGTGTGCCCACTTAGATTACCGGTATTATGTTGCCATGTTGTGTAACCAAGAATATAAAAAAATATAATATATGGTAGCACTGTAGGAGGTCAATATTAAAATTAAGCTTCAAACGGTAACTGACGCAATGAGGTAATGCTATAAGTTTCAAGATTTTATTCATAAAAATCTATTCCAAATTTATTAATTTGTGTTGTTTAGGAATTACCATTATGATCTTAGAAACAAAATCCAATACTTACCTTTATCATATTCATCAAATTTTAATGACATTTTTGAAAAAAGATTTCAGTGCAATTTGGGTTCTATTCTTAGGAGGAAATAGCACAAATTAAAGATGGCCACCAAGTCACATGACACAGTTTTGAATTAAAACCTGAGTATTTTATGGTTTATTGATTATCAACAAATAATTCTATGTGAAAAATAAAGGCATAACAGTGAACAAAAATTTCACTCCAGAGGTATCATTTTTCGTGGAATTGCCCTATAGCTTTATCATGTATTGTTACATATCAAGTTTGACTTTCATGATGATTTACCCATTTTTGACAGTTATGTGCCTTGAACTTAGGAGATACGAAAATTTGTTTTCCATACTTTTTTCTTCAGATATTGACCTAAAATTTTGTGTATAACTTTACCATGCATTGTTACAGATCAAGTTTAACTCTTATGGTCATTTACCCACTTTTAACAGAAGTATGGACCTTGAATTTAGGTGATAGAAAAACTATTGGATTCAGTAGGGGACACATATTGCTTTAGAATACTTGTTTGTTTTTATTTTTATTTTTGGAATTAAAAGGAAAAATTTACATTTGTGTTACAGAGTTAAATTCACTACACATAATTAAAACTGCACATAATTATTGTTTAATGTGACAGTTTTATTGTGGTGACCATCATTAAAAACTACTCTTAACAACTGTTGGAAAATAATGTTAAATATTTTGTAAGCACTCTCATTGCTCCAGAATTTTATTTAAGAATGATTTCAGTACATCACTTGATGACTTGAAAATCATATTTGCAAAAAACCCACCTCAAAAACCAGCACAAAATAGCCTTTATTATTTACATCAGTGCACATTGGTTTCATTTTGTAAATTTTCTGTATTTTGCCTTAAAGCCAGTCATGTGTTTAGAAAAGTACCTTGACATGAATTGAGGTAATAACGTAAATTTTATATTTGTTAATAGAAAATATATTTATATATTTTTTAATCTTATTTACAGCAACACAATTTGTTTCGGTTTCCATACAAGTCATATCATGAGACAGTAACACTTGTTATCGTTACTGTGCTTCGGGATGTTTTGGAACAAGAAAAAGGTTTGATGTTTCTTTTGTAACAGGCGATTTTTTCCCTACTATTGGAAACACGAGGTTTCCGCCCCCAGAAATTGCCTGTTCCCCAAGTTCTTTTTATTTAGGACTCGTATTTTATCAAACTGGCTATCACAGAAGAACAACGATGATGAACAGAAACAGTTTATTACCATACGAATAACAAGACTAAAAACCCCAATACATTGCGCGCTGATACAAATAAAGAGAGAATGAAGGGATCAACAGCATTAATAAACAGCAGATAAACATTATTTTAACTTAGTTAATTCAAAATTAACCATTCCTGTTTCACTTTTATTATTTTTGTGAGCTTTATTATTATGTTTGTATTGTAAGCTTTAACATAGTTTGTTTGTAATTTGTCAGTAAAGGAGCAGATGGGTTAAGGTTTCTGTTACTGTTTGTTTATGTATGAAATTATTTACTCTTTAAGCTGATAGCTTTGACCGTATAAATTTCTTGAAAACTACTTGACAGTGTATTGACTAAATAGCAGCAGCATGAACATCCATACACTGTTATTGTTAATAATTGTATTAAAGAAAAATATTTTTTTCCTAGCTAAAACTTACATTTAAATTACACAAATATGTATATAGAAAAGTTTTTCCTTTATGCAAGTATTAATTATTTTGTTACATTTTCATTTTATAAATGTCTGTGCATAGTGAACATAATTTTCTTTTAACGCAATATTTGGACCAACATCTTGACAAGCCCCACACCCAAGTGTTACATAACATTTGAATAGCCCACATACACCCTGTACAGTCGAATCTTTGTTAAGCAGTCATATAGGGATGTATTACAGAGCTTCTAGAATTGTTATAAACATCCACTAGCCATGGAATCAGTCAGATGAACATTTTACTAGCCATGATTACAACTTCACTAGCCCCACACCCAAGTGTTACATAACATTTGAATAGCCCACATACACCCTGTACAGTCGAATCTTTGTTAAGCAGTCATATAGGGATGTATTACAGAGCTTCTAGAATTGTTATAAACATCCACTAGCCATGGAATCAGTCAGTTGAACATTTTACTAGCCATGATTACAACTTCACTAGCCCAACTATAAGTAAATACAATTTTACTAATAGGAATAATCAGATATGTTAACTAATGGAGATAGAGCTTAAAAACCCTTACATTGGGAAGGGTAGGGTAGGATATTCATACATACCAAATAGACTTAAATGTAGCATTTGACAACTTTTTTTTTTTCACTAGCCGTCAGGCATGGCAATAGTAGTTATTTACTAGCCCAACATTGAATATGACTAGCCATGGGAGTGGGGTTACCATAATCTAGAAGCCCTGTAGTATTAAAATGTAAACCATTAATATAGTTGGTTGCTAAACAGATGGCTGCTTGGTAAAGATGGCTAGTTTGAGCCAGTTCTGAAATATATACTGCAGACTTACTTGTGAATGAATTATATATGGATACAAACTTACATGAATAATACATAACCTGACCTTTCATTTAAGTGCACTCTCACACCATTTTGTTAGGAACATGTCAAAAAAATCCAACACTCAATGAAATGTCTTTAATTTTCAACTTTTTTATCAATAATTATCATTTCTGGTTGTACATATATGTGAAAATCTCTTCTTTTTTTCTCTTAGACCTTCCTGCAACATTTATGAAGGACATTGAGGAGTTTATTCGCAGTGTGTACTATGCCGGACAGGATGAGTTCAAGCATGCTACCAAAAACAAAGAGCATGACAAATCTTTCAACCCTCAGCAACTGATGGTCTACAGCAATGCAGCCTGTGTTGATCTCCTTTTTTGGGCCATTCGAGAGGAATCTGGTGGGGTTTATATAATGAATATAGCACATTTACCACATTATACATAATTATATATGTCTGTTGCAGTTATTGTAAATTATTAATATTATCAAACATAAAATACTGTTTAGTGAGTCCATATAAATGCTGATATTTCCTATATCAAGTACCAAATATGTTGCGTTATCTCTATTAGTGTGATATTTAATACTAATAGTATTCAAATGCTGATATTTCCTGATGGAAAAATATTAAGTACTAAATAAAGATTTTAAAATATTTCCAAAACTGGTAACTCCAAACAAATATGTTGCGTTATCTCTATTAGTGTGATATTTAATACTACCGTATTTGACCGGAAATAAGCCCAGGGGGCCAAGACAACTCATTGTGAGCTTGGCATGGGGTGGGCTTATTCCCAGACAAGGGGCCAGTTTTGTTGAATTTTTTTTTAATAATTATAATTAAAATAAATAACAATATCTAATTATCAGAAACACACCTTCTATGTTACAATTACTTACCAGTGCTGTTTATTTACATCCAAAATTTAATGCTGAGAAGACTTAAAACAACAGCAATTAACAACAAACTCAATAGCCTATACACACGTTTCTGACACGGGCAGCTAGCTTACACTGCAAAGAATTGTCAATCTAAGGTCATTGTTCTTAGCCAATCAGAATACGGTATTTGCTTAATTAGCATTAACTGCGGACCCAGTGTGGTGGTAAAAATAGACACTGGTTTTTAGTTCATACTTGGCTTGGATACTTCAGAGAAATACTGCAGGCATGAAATTGAAAACAATGTTACACACTGTTATTGTTAGACTGCTAAATCTCACTGGTGGTAAAATATTGTGTTACATTTGTGTTTAATTATCTGCAGGAGGTATGACCTTTTAAATGAACTTTGAGCAAACTTGCAATTTCATGTTATTTATAAGGTGACGAAGTTGGGGGTGGGCTTATTTACGAATGAGGGCCTAATTTCTTAAATGCTATCAAAACGGAGGTGGGCTTATTCAAAGACATGGGCTTATTTCCGGTCAAATACGGTAATAGTATTAAAGCATATTTAAATATTTCCTCAATTCACATATTCAGATTCATAGACACTGAAATTAGTTTTAAATCTATTGTGCCTTTGTATTTTTAGCAGTCACTTTAATGTTTGATCTTGTAATTGTTTTGTTGTTTTTGTTTGTTTTTTCACTTTGATTCACTTTGATTTACTTTGTTTTCAGAAGCTGAGAATTTGTGCCTGATGCTAACAGAAAAAATCAGCATGAATACAGACAAGAAACTGCTGTTTACACATTCACCTCTTATCCTTGTAGCTTTGGAGGTATTTTTGTTTCATGTTTTGCCAGTCTTGATACAGTAATTGGGCATTCTCCAGAGATCATGTTGTAGACAGTTTGTCTCTATCCAGTTAGAAAAAAGTATTTTTAAACGATCAACTATATATGCTGTGTTATTAGCCAAACACTTTAAATTAAGTTTACTACTTTTTCCCGCCTTCTCCGCATATTATAATTTTGTTTTCATTGCCGTGCCTGATTGTTGGAGATTGGTCTGTCCATGTTTTAAGCTCGATAATATGGTTAGGCAAATTTGATTTTTGATTGACAAAGTAGGATGCCATTAACTACATTGATATTTCAGTTACATCTTTGTCAGTTAATGGCAGGTAAAATATATTATTCTTGTATATATGGAGAGAATACCATGTGACATTATTGGTATCACTCGGCAATCTATAATATTAATGTATGTGGGATACCATTTAAAAACATTGATTGGCTACTCCATGGTCATGGCTAGATGCCAAAGTCACATTGCCAGTGAAATTAGCACTGCTGAAACTGATTGCTCTGTGATATGGTAACCTTGAAAGTGCCATAAATACATTTTGGTTAGAAAAGATATTTTAAATTCTTTTAAACGTTGTTTTTGAGGATATGTAAGAAATATAATACTATACTGGTCTTCATTAGGTGTTTATGTTCCAACTTTTTCTTTAAAAAATATATCCTACATGCTTTTGCTCATTAAATATATTTATCAAATAATAAGCTGTAAAATAAATAGTATTCTCTGTTTCACTAGTCTAGGATTGTTCCCTGTTGTTGGACCCATTGAGCTATTTCTCATTGCAGCCAATGCATCACGACTAGTATATCAAAGGCCGTGGTATGTGCTGTCCTGTCTTTGGGATGGTTCTTATAACAGATTGCTTGATACTAATGGAAAAATGTAGCTGGGTTCCTCTCTAAGTCTGTATGTCAGAATTACCAAATGTTTGACATCCAACAGCCGATGATTATTAAATCAGTGAGTTCTAGTGGTGTCCTTAAACAAAACAAATTTTACCTTTAACACTGTGTCACTAAGTTGATTTTCCATTACGATGACAATTTGATATCTTAACTTAAGCTCTGGTTCATCCGTAGTTTGTTTTCCGATATTCAGGCTGTTGGTAAACTGGCTGTCAAGTTCCCATCACTGGCACCCTCCATGGTATCATCTCTAAGAGATTTCCTGGTGAGTCCGTCACCCATCTTGAGCAAACTGAACAAATACGCTTCTGCAGACGCAGTGTCGGGAAATATCAAGATCACCGTCACTGATGAGGGCAAGGTATCTAACAGCATATCGAAGAAACCAAGAAACAAACTGTTCACAATGTTTGAGAACCTCAGGGATAACGCCATACATAATATATGCAGGTAAGAATTATTAACTGTCGAGGGAATAACTGCGTTAAATGCAGGACAGGATGTCCAGTATTGATCACTTACTAGGAGCATGGCATAACTCTGTGGTTGTTGAACTTGTAGAATTAGTACTCTTTGTGGATCTTTCAGGCCAGTTTCTGTTCAAAATCATTTTTCTGTTATTTGTATATTAAATGTCATGGTGTGTGCTATCCTGTATATGGGATATCCCTATCAAAGGTCCTTTGCAGCTACTTGGTAAACATAGATCAAGTATCACTTTGGACAATGTGCTGTGGTGTTATTAATCAAATTTCATTTCCTATATCATTATTAGTACATAATGTTATGATTTTGATTTCTAATCGCAAGAGAAGCTTTCTATTGTATACTGACACACTTTAAAAACGCAATTTAGTTTTAATGTGACACTAAAAACAATATCTATTGCATATCTATGAATGTATTACTATAACATGCTAAGATGTATTCCTGCATGTCAACGTGTGTTTCTGAATTTATAGCGATGATTAACTTTTCATTCAATTAACACAAAATGTGAAAACATAGAATTTGGTGTAAAACTGACAGTGTGTGCAGTATGTTCACAATACTTTGCACGTGCAAACTGCACACATTGGACACATAAAAAGCACAGATTGATTATTGGATAAGTTGGTGTGAAACAATGAAACAACTCAGCAATGATCAGAGGGAGCAAGCATTAGGAATGCTGATGGGTAGAATTTTGCAAAAACGGGTAGCTAGGAATTTTCAAGTGCACCCTTCAACAAGTTCAAGGTTGAATGAGCGATATAATCTGATTGGAATTGTTCATGACCATCCTCGATCAGGCCAACTTTCGGTTACTACCCAGAGACAAGACAGACAGATAAGGAGAAACAATACATCTTAGCACACTATAGTAATACATTCATAGATACACATTAGATATTTTGTTTGTCTCACATTAAAACCAAATTGCGTTTTCAAAGTGTGTCAGTGTATTATGAAAATGACAAGTAGTTTGTAATTTTTAATATATTTTTCGCTAATGCAAAGAATAACAAATCTAATATGTACTAATACTAGGGTCAGACTGTCAACTGCCAGCAGAAAGTTGGCTAACTCGACGGTTGCATTGAGTTGTGAATGCGCTCAGACTAACCAACTAGACATTGCATTGAGTTGCAAGTCATATACGATGAAAATCGAGTTGTAAGAGAGCTCAGACTAGCAACTGGACCGTCGTAGAAGTTGTGACAGCAGAGAGTTGGCCAACTGTCTGCTGGCAGTTGGTAGGCTGATCCTAGCACTATTTCAAATATTACAACACTTCCTTTCACTATTATGTTTGTCCAGGGCATTAAAGGCTGCCGTTCAGCAAGACCCAGACTGTATCCAGGCTTTCTTGGCGACCACCTCAAACAGACTGTACCGAGCTGAGATGAGTGACAGGTATGTTATGCTACCGCCTTTGTTATGTACACCTGTTAATGTATTTTTGTGCTGGGGTGTTGTTAAACATTCATTCATCCCTGTTAATGTATTTTAATATGTTGTACATAGCCCCCTACCCACCTAACCCTACTCCCATTGTTATGGTAAAAGATTTTAGTTTCATAGTTTTATGTCATTTCCCCATTTTGCTCATTTTCCCATCCTGAATTTAAAAACATTGTCTTAAGTGACAAGGTGTTTTGCTTTTGATATGTGTACAAATAAACTGATTATAATTTTGAAAGTCATGGCTTCATATCTTTAGATGAAGACTGAAACACATATTTGAGAAAAGCGATGCATATTCATGTAAAAGATAATCTAAGTATTTGGGTTTGTAACTTTAAAAAATAAGAAGTATATTGCGGGATTAAATACTTTAGCAACTGAACTTGTTAAATTTAAGGTTGGATTTTGACATATTTAATCTGCATGTTGTGCATGTTTCTAGGTGATGTTTTATTTCTTTTAAGGATGCATCTGTTTGTATATCAATAGGCAGTGTACAGAATTAACATTTGATGTAACCAGCCAAGGTCAACATTGTTAATGTTTTCACACATTGTCTAGCAATATATAAAGCCTGCTTAGTGTGTATTTTTTTTGGCAAATTATAATGGCGTGTATTACATATTTGCAGCTGACCGTGCTGTATTGGATATATAGTCAGCAAATTATAATCATTCCATGAGCATCTTAGCCAACAGAGGCTGGCTTCTAATGTTAAATTTGTACACTGATGAAAGTTTTTTGCTAAAAACTGTTGCTTGTTATATCAAATATGGAATATATACGTAGGAGAATTTCTCATTTAACATTCTGAGCCAACTTTTAAAAACAAATCTGATTGCTGTCTGAAGCACCATTTCAGTGCGGGTTTGTCAGCAGGCCTTTATAGACAGTTTTTCCCCAGGACATTTTTTGTTTTTTTATCATCCATTAAAGGCTTTTGTAGGAGATATCGCTGACACTATAATATTCAATATCTCCTGTGATATTATCCTAGAAGATTTTGCTTCTTATAATCTTGATTGGTCAAATTTTAATCACTGCATTCTAATTTAAATGAAAAGAATGATAAAAAGAATACCCCCCTCATGTCTTATGATATAATTTATCAACACTCATTGATAAAAGTATAAAAATACTCGGCAAGATTTTATACTTTTATCAGCTCGTGCTGATAAATTATGATATCACAAGACACAAGTCAGTGTCGTTAGTATGAGTCGGTCAGTTTATGAAAAATAATTATTCTTTTTTTTCTCTCTTCTTTTTCCCCCCAAGATTAATTTTGGCAGTAATGATGATGATCATCATACATATGTGTGCTTACATTTAATGCGGTCTATCAGAAAAAACATGCTAGTTCTTTCCAGTAAGCAGCATTGGGATTTTTGTCTCCACTTTTTCATTAAGATAACACAGAATACTGTCTTGGATATACTTCTCATGAAAATTAATGATCCCGGAAAGGTATTTCATTGATCTGTGACCTTTTGCACAGAAGTTATCCCCAAGCTTAATTCATGTTGATTGGTACTTAGTCTTTTAACAGTAATTCACCAGAAGATGGTAACTTGATTTTACTAAAAAATTATAACATGCTACCAGAGAGTTGTTATTTTTTTTTATTATTATTATTATTATTTTTTTTTTTTTTACAATGTCCACAAAAAAAGTAAAATGTCTTTCCTTTTATGCAAAACATATATTAAATACCAGACTGTAAATGGAAAACTTCCTCAAAGTACAAAGTTAAAACAAACATTTTGCAGTAATAACATGGGACCGGCCTCGGTGGCGTCGTGGTTAGGCCATCGGTCTACAGGCTGGTAGGTACTGGGTTCGGATCCCAGTCGAGGCATGGGATTTTTAATCCAGATACCGACTCCAAACCCTGAGTGAGTGCTCCGCAAGGCTCAATGGGTAGGTGTAAACCACTTGCATTGACCAGTGATCCATAACTGGTTCAACAAAGGCCATGGTTTGTGCTATCCTGTCTGTGGGAAGTGCAAATAAAAGATCCCTTGCTGCTAATCGGAAAGAGTAGCCCATGGAATGGCGACAGTGGGTACCTCTTAAAATCTGTGTGGTCCTTAACCATATGTCTGACACAATATAACCATAAATAAAATGTGTTGAGTGTGTCGTTAAATAAAACATTTCTTTCTTTCTTTCTTTAATAACATGGGACATTGTTTACATCATAGGGGCAGGACGTAGCCCAGTGGTAAAGCACTCACTTGATGTGCGGTCGGTCTAGGATCAATCCCCGTTGGTGAGCCGATTGGGGTATTTCTCTAAAAGATTCCTTGCTCATAATAGAAAAATTTACCAGGTTTCCTCCCTAAGACTATATGTCAAAATTATCAAATGTTTAACATCCAATAGCCGATGATTAATAAATTGATGTGCTCTAGTGGTGTTGCTAAACAAAGCTATTTTGTTGTGCTCATGTCATTACCATGTGTCACAATACTGTTCAAGCAATAGAATTGCAGAAATGTTTTATATACCTGTAGTCATTAAATCATTGGTCTTAAGGCTAGTAGGTTCTATGTACTTAACTGTTTGGGTGGGTTTTTTTTTTTTGTCACCGATATAGAAAATTACACATATGATGACACTGATAAACCAAAGCTGTAATGATGTTTCAGTGACTTTTGACTTTCTAAACAGCAATATTTAATATGCCCATTGTCTCGTTGGGTGTGAGTGTATTTCTGAATATATGGTGCTGGTATCTGTGAAAGCCAATTTGGTTATGTTCAAGGTCTGCCTATCCTTGTTGTGCATGCTGTAGTTCTACGTTTTGTTTAGGTTTTAGCGTTTGTTTTGTTTTGTTTGCGCCTTAGGCTTAGATTGAATAATGTGAAAACCCCACCACCAGAATCGAGATGGCATCAGTTGAAAGTCGTCATCAAATTCCTTCGTCCATCAGCATCATTACACGATTTCAAGCTTGCAGACTTACAAAGGCAAAACAATCTTTGTGTTACTCTAGCTTATACCTGTGGGCCATATCAAATTATTTTGTTTCATTTTGAAACTGAAATGGGGTCCGAATTCAGTCAGTAGTGTATGGAAAACATTCACTGGACTGTTTTTGGACTCATATTGAACTGAATGACCACATCAGGAACCAATCAAATTGTTCATGAATATTAATGTGATTAGCAGTGGCAGAATGTGGACATGTACTTGCTGTTTCTTGAACAGCAGGTAGTCTTTTTCTTATTTGTCTATGATGTTCATTGAACTATTAACAGGCCGTCAAGTATCCTACTTTTTCCTATTTATTCCAAATTTTTTTATGAGTCCCTATTTAGCCTTCTTTTTGATGAAAATTCCTATTTTTTCCCTCTTTTTTTGCACTTTTGACCAGTTTCATTTTTTTTTTTTTTTTTTTTTTTTTTTCTTTTAGTGACACCATATTTTTTCTCTTCACACCATTTGCTCCAGATAACTTGCTATGAGGCATATTGTGATATCTGTGGCATAGTCATTGAAATCTGAATATGCAGATGGGATACAAGGTTACAGGCTTCCAGTTATTAATCTTCACAATGCAATTTAAAGTCCTCTTATTTATAATTTCTGAATTTATGGATATGTTTCTGGTTTTTTGGTAAAAAAACGCAACAACAACAAAACAACTGCTAAATTGTGTGGGTGGGTGGGTGTTTGTGCAAATACTTACATTTTCCACATTTCTCATCATGTCTAAATTGTACGAAGTCAGGCTGAATCTGTTAGGGTTACTGATATACTGGTGCATGGTGTCTAAGGAAGTAAGATTTTAGTGCTCATTTGCAGGTTGTGCTTTGCTTACCGTAACAAGTATTGTATTAAATGTGCACACCTGCAGTATCATAATTATTTGACATATTTCTACCAATTCAGTTAGCACACAGCTACTAATTCCAGCTATATTATCCAGTTGATCTACCAAGAGAAAACTAATTTAAAAAGATAGTGTCCATACCCACATTCAATCACATATACACACACTACCATTGCTGCTGTTTTTGATGGTGTCACTGGGTCAGCAATGCCTTGTTGTGGGGGTTTTTCAGTCAACACCCCTGTCATTTCAGAGTTAAAATTTGACCTTGTAACTTGTATTATTCAATAGCATAAAAGGAATATTGCATTGTGTTGCTTTTTAAAAGTCTTACCCCAAAGAACCAAATTCAACCACTGCACTGTCTGAATAAAAAGTGGTGTATCGGGATGGCATTAAGGGGAGGTGGGAGGCCATCTTAAAACAAAATAAGTGCCTATTTTATTCCTATGATATACACATTGTCTTATTTTCCTGTATTATTATCTTTTCAATGGTTTTCTATTTCCATATTTAGTTTTTTTGAGATGGCTCACTCACTTGACTCCTGCAATATTCTCTATTTTAGGACATTTACTTTTATACAAAATTCCTATTTTCTTCCTATTTTGTGGGCAAAATTCTTATTTTAACCCTATTTTCAGGCAACAAAAATTCCTATTTTCCGATTTTTTTTACCCACCGCCTCACTTGACCGCCTGTATTAATTAACAATATTAATAGATGGAGAATTGTTTCAATATACAAAACAACTGTGTAACCTAATTCTATGTCTTTTAAAAATGTTTGTGATTATTGAGTAAAAATAATCCTTGTAATCTCCAAAACTTCTTACTGTTGATAAACTTGAGTTTAATCTTAATTATCTTATAGCTAAAAATAAATAATAAAATAACTAGCAGAAAGAAACAAAAATGAAAGTATATTGGAGATTTTTGTTTTGAAGTCAAGAAACCATTATCAGTTTTACATAGAATGTTATATGCTCAGCTCCTGGTTTGTGTTTATGACATTAATGAAATGAAACAGTCATATAATGAATTTTTAAACATTTGCTAAAAGTCTTGAGTAATGTGTCATTATTTGTTAGTGCTTTAAATTTAAAACATAATGGGTTACACAAAATAAAATATATAGGTCACCTGAAAAGTATTTTGCATAACTCGTAAATGGGTTATGCTCGTGTTCAATTCTCTGAATCCTGCTTAATGTTAAATAGTTGATAAATAACCAATCCAGGTAGAGACTTTCTTCAGTTCACAATGCATTGTACATTATTCAGATAAAAAGTTTAAGAACTAATAATGGTGGCGTTCTTCAGTTTATCATAATGTATTGCACATTATTCAAGTAAAAAGTTTTCTCTAATGAAATAATAGAACAGTCATGTTCTATAAAATTTAAATAAAATGTGTATTTTGGTCTGTGCAAATTTGACATGGTCCCACCAAGGTGTATGGCTAGTGTTTAGTGAGTGATTATTCAATTGAATACTTTGCACGGATCTAAGACTATCTTTCTTACACTATGCTACTACTACTACTACTACTACTACTACTACTGCTACTTCTACTGGCAAATTGGTTTCTGGCTTGGATTGCTTTTGCTACATGTTAATATTATTAAGATTATTATATGAGCTTGTGTGTTGTACCGATTTTATGAAACGAGTGTCAGGATTTTTGTATTGCCTGACCGAGAGCGAGGGTAATACATGAATCCTGACACTTGTTTCATAAAATCAGTATGACTCACACGTGAGTATAATAATTTCTTTATTATCCATATTATTATTGTTGTTTTCTTTATGAATAATAAGACCCAACTCAAAATGTTTCAGCCACAACTAGGAGACTACGAAATGACGTCATATTTCAAATGCACAGTCTGAGTTAGGACTGGAGAAGCAATGTCATGTTATGACGTTGCTTCCCAAAATTACGTCATTACACTTGTTATTACATGTGTGCTTCATATGATTATTATTAACCCAGTTATGTTGAACCATATGGATAATATTTTATTTTATTATCCAAATATTAGTTGGACGTTTAAAGGCTCTGAATCATGGTTATGACACCATGCTTGTATAGAACTTTGCGACATCTGGGGTTTTCATTATCATTAAAAGAAACCGAAAAAACTAATTTGCATGTTTTAGCATATTTCTATGTTCAAATAATAAATGATCTCAAATTACCATATGTTACTTACTTGTTATAATTGTGTTGTTCTCTTTACTGTCAATGAAAATAAAACATTTCACAAATATCCTAAAGTGCTTACAGCATTCATACTTGTTTAAAATGTATTTGTATAAATTGTCATAAATACTACTGACATGTGTTTAATACATGTGAATAACTATTAAAAGGTAATGTTTTGCACACTTATTTTCCTCACTTACTTTCCTCACTGTCATCCTCGGTTTTCATGGATGGGCACTACATCACCCTGGAATTTGATGTTATTAGAACTGTAATGATACGGGAGGTTGCGATATGCATCCCAATACTTTAGTCACAATAACATACTTATCGCGATACTTAAATTTTCTTATCAATCATTGATAATTAAACTGTTTAGTTTAAGTTTATGAAACATAATAATCTAATGCTTAGGAATTCCAGCAACTAAATGTCAAAATTATGTTTTCATTGCTCCACTGTGCATGTGCGTAAGTTTGTAAATTTCTGCTTCAACTTTTTTACCAAAAATTATTGAAGCATTGTATCGCAATACAGCTGTCCTGAATTGATGTATCGTATCGGGGCCCTCGTATCGCACCACGATACTGTATCGCAATATCATTACAGCTCTAGATGCTACTGCTCTCAGTCTACATTGTCACTAGAGTTCACAGAACCAGTTAAATAATTATGAACTAAAAATTAATATAGATTTACTGAATATCTGGGATTTTTTTTTTTTTTTAGATTCATTGGGGTATGAAAAAAACAACATGTGCAAACTGAATTGGCAAATTGCTATGCTTTTTGTTGTGTATACTCAGATGAATCTAAAAGAAATTGCATTTAAATGTAATATTTAAATAATCTTGAAAGGAAATAGGAAATGTTTTATTAAACAATGCACTCAACACATTTTATTTACGGTTAAATATGGCGTCGGAAAATTTGAAAGATATTTATTAATAAAAACACAAACGAGACCATATTGTATTTATTTTTTTATTTAAAAAAAAAGAGTTTAGTTATTGAGCAATGATGCTCAATAATACAAAGTACCACTATAAAGTGACGTCATTAAATATGACGTTTCTTGACGACTTTTTAACAAACTCAATTGCTATGGCTGGATTAATTGGGTGGTGTTTAGTTGTAATGAATGTAACAGAAATTTAATTATATGATCTTGACACGTGGTTGTTTTCTTGAGGTTTTTTTTTTTCCCTGACAAAAGCAGAAAAGTAGTAATACAAAGAGGTATCTACTTGCTATCTATTTCTTAAAATTGTTTTATTTGTAAACATTGTAACAGTAAGTATCACATGCAGTAGTCGGTTCAAGCCATTGATATGTCATTATACTCTTAAACTACTAATATCAAGCTGCATGACTACTGATTGAATAAAAAGGTTTTGTAGTAAGTTACACAATTTATTACATACCTATTCAGTCGTACTATAGTGATAAACACATTTTAAAACCGTGTGATAAATTTATTTTGTATCGCACATACATGTATGTGCGATCTGCACGGGAACTTTTAAATGGGGAATTCCCCTTTTCTTTTTACTGCAGTTAGCACTTTTTATTTGCTGATGTCATACATGATTTACAAATGACGTCACATCGTATTTGAAACATTACACATGGCTGCCGCAGAGTATGATTCTTAATGTTAAGTAAATCTATGAAAGGAGTTTTGATCATGGATTTAACAAAGTGTTGTTATGACATTAAATTCAATTTATTTTTTGTAAAACATAAAAGAAGGTATGTAATAAACACTACATTGTTTTCACTTCCTATTTATTGCACTTGTTTATTTTGCAAAAGAACATACCACTTGACTGCTACGCGGTCTCGTGGTATATATTCTTGTGCAATAAATAGAAAGCGAAAACAATGTATGTGAAGTTCTGTATATGTATTATATGGAAGTCAAAATGTGCTGTTTTATTTATCCTCAAACAAACTGTTGTATGATTCTGTTAAAGGATTTATAAAAAGCTTTTTTAAATACAGTAAAACAATTATCGTATTTCTTTTTATATAATTAAAGAAATATGTTCCAAACGTTAAAAAAAAAGAATAATTTAATCAGTAAGCATGACATTCTGTGAAATAGATAAAAGTTTCAAAAGTTGAGTTTATTTTGTTAGTATTTTATGTATTTTTACATACACTAATCGTAAAGATGTCTCCTTTAAAAAAAAAAAATCCTATCATGTGCTTTTAATTCTTTAACCCAAAATTCATTCATATTCATGTACTGTTACTGACACATATCAGTTTCAACTATTAGTGTGAAAATGCACCAGTTTTCTTATTCATAGTAGTCAAATATTTTTATCTTTGACATTTTCCAGCACATTTTTCAGCCTTTTTTTCTAATTAACGTATTTGAGAATATTGTAATTAACCAGTATTTTACACATTTTCAATATTACGTATATTGTGTGTGTGTGTGTGTGTGTGTGTGTGTGTGTGTGTGTGTGTGTGCATGTATTTCTAACATTATTACTGCTTGATTAATACATAAAACTTGTAATAGTACTAGTTCAGTACCTCCTATAAATATAATTAAAAGAAATAATTACTCAAACAGATCATTTGGACATTTATTTTAGTTATTTGTGTGAGAGTATACATTTCATGCATTCGTGGCATATGAACCATATAATGGGGAAATAGGAAAATTTTGCAAACATTCTAAAACAGTTTTTAGATTTTGTTTATTAAAAGGTGATAACTTAATGTTAACAAATTCTTAATCAACCTTTTTTTTAAACACCTTATAAGTTGATTAATTTAACTTTATGACATCATGTTACCTTGAAGGATTTTGAATTTTATATATCATGATTCATGCATATATATTTAAAAATGTAAATGTTTTTTAGTTTTTCTTTGTAAAGTATCATTTACAACTGTTGGAAATGTTTTGTCTTTACATACAACTTACATTGTGTCATAGCTGGCATGGCATGTACGCATAGGTATGTAATTCTATAATAGAACACTGCTTGACAATGTATGCTTTTATAACGAGCATACAGATGTTAAAACTGAACTACAAATATGTTTGCTTAGTGATCAAAGTAATTTGGAACTAGTTACTTAGATCATAATTAATATTAATTCTTAACCCGATTTTTACTAAATCTTCTCTGATGTCTTGTAGGGAATCAACATTGATTTCAACAAACACGATCTTGACACTCGGTCATCTCGCCGTGGGACTCAAGGATACACCGAAGACTGTGGAGTCGATACTACAGATATTACAGCAACGCTTCTGCAGCCCACCATCATCCTTGGATGTCCTTATTGTCGACCAGCTGGGATGTATGATTATGGCCGGATGTGTATGTGATTGCTAATCTTGTTTTTAACATCTCCATGTTGTACAATCGTAGTTGTTTTTTGTTGGGTTTTTTCCCTTTTATTTTTTATGGTTTTTTGTTTTTTCTTCTTTTTTTGTTTTAGGGGTGGTGGTGGAAGGGGGTCTATTCCAAACAGTGATTACAATTGGTATGATTATCATAGTCCTGACATGATATATACTGTAAAAAGAAATACATTTTAAAAATACCTGCTGTTACTCTTGTGAGTAGCCAATGCATAGGGGGCATATTAATGCACTTACAACAAATAATTCATAACTCTCTGCATGTAGCCCATAAGTTATTATATAAATGATGTTAATTTTTTATTTTATATTCTTTGTCTTTTTAGCCTGGCATCTACCAGGAAGTTATGTCCATGTTCAACCAAATCAGTATGGAGAGTAGTGCCCCCTACAGTCACACTGAGAAAGATGAAAAGGTTCGGGGTTACAGGTAGGTTATAGATTTTATTACCCCCGAATGGGTTGTAAACTCAGGACAGAAGCTTTAAAAAAAATCTACGTTCAGTGTTTATTTGTCAGTCTTCACAGTGTTTACTGCTTTTAGTAGTTTTCATTATCATAAACTTTATATACCATATTTTCTGGCCTATTACATGCACCAGAAAATAAACCGCACCCCTTGATTTTAGACAAAGTTCCAAACTACGTCCTTACATAAACCACACATTTAAATAAGCCGCGGTTAAAACCGAGCCACAGTAGTTTTCATTATCATAAACTTTATATACCGTATTTTCTGGCCTATTGCATGCACCGGTAAATAAACCGCACCCCTTGATTTTAGACAGTTCCAAACTACGTCATTACATAAACCACACCTTTAAATAAGCTGTGGTTAAAACCAAGACACAAACATAGTTGCAGTTGATTATTGTTTGTATTTAACAACAATAAAGATATCTATTCTCCCTTAAATCAAACAATAAATAATTGTTGGTTGTAACTTTAATTGTGTGGCTCAGTTTCACTTCAGATAAAATAGCTATTTTTTTTTCCGATACATAAAAAAGAACATGGTAACTCATTGTTTGTAATTAGCATTTATTGCACACACAAAAATATATGATGAAGTTTTGTTTGTTCATATTTGATTTTAATAACTTTTTAAAAAGTACACAAGTGATAAATACTCACAATCTATTACGGTAATACCACAACACGTTTCTCAGTAATCTAACTGATGTGCACTGGTGTGTCGTGTGCAAAAATTACATACCGTATTGTTCCTATTTGTAGCGCCCCCTCTAATATAAGCGCCCCCTATGATCACGAGAAATGTATCATGAAACGGTACCCGTAAAATAGTATAACTGGCTTACCTGACTGCCGACTTGCAATGATTATAATCGGTAAACAAATAAAATCCAAACAGGTGAAGCACTACGACACTAGTATGGGCGAACAGTATGTCACACATGTCGTTTATCAAATGTATATCACTGTTATCTCCACGCAGAATGAACGCACGACACTCCGTTAACGCTGTTCAAAACCGGAAGTACAAACATACCGGTAGGTATTTACACCGACACCGTAACACCGTTTTCAATATCAGTGTACTTAACTGGTCTTCCGGCGCCTGGCTTTCTTTTTTCTGTTTTCTTTGTCGATTTAAGGTGTTCTTTCGATTTACACCAATCTTGGACCTGTTTGCGGTGGACACCAAACAATTTTGCAGCATGATGCTTGCCTTTTTCTTCAGTAACGGATATGACTTTCAGTTTAAACGCAGCGGTATAAGACCTGCGCGTCATTGAACTACTAGTGCTCGCCATGTTTGCAAAGAGCAGACAGAGTGTGTACCGCAATCCTAGGGCATTGGTCGCTAAATAAAAATATATTCAGACTGGGTGACAAAATGAAGTGGGCGAGTATGAGGGGTCTCAATCACACACCCTTCCCCCATCCCACTTTCAAATACACTCCGCAGGCCCTATATGCCTACGTGCACAGTACCATGTATTTCGATAAATCAGCTGACGATGTACGGTACGCTACGTCATTTCAACAAGAAAACGTCACTGGTGGAGTGACTCAGCGACAAAGCTTTTGATGTCTTAGCGAGCCAGACGCATTGACAGTTTGATACGAGGATTTTTCACACGTATTACGAAACATGTTCTAGTACTCTAATTAGCGTGCCCCCTTTGTGTTTTGCATCGCGCCCGGGTGCTACAAATAGGAACAATACGGTATTCAAAAACGGTCATGTCAGTCAACCGAAACTAAGTAGCGTACTGTCGATCGTCATTCATAGTTGTAAAAATTGTTTTATAACTTTCAAATGACAGCCTTAGATATTTGCCGAGAATAATGTATTAATATAATTATAATTACATGCAATATAATGAAATACAACAAAACAATAAATATACGTAACAACATTTATTTGTACTCCCCACCCCCCTAACAATTTGAAGTCTGGTTCAAAATTTATGTTTTATCACTGATCGGGTAATTTAATAAACTAGTCTTTCACTCTGATTCGATATTGTCGGATTCAAATCCACTGAAACTTTCGTCCTCTGTGTCGGAATGAAATGCTTCAGCAACGTGACCAGGCAGGTCACTCACATGTCATCGTCAGATTCTGTGTTTGTGTCTGCATACGTCAGTTCGGCCGTCACAAATCCGCTGATAATGCAACTTGCTGGGACCTTTTTCCACGATTCAAGTAACCATTCTCAAACTGTAGCGTACGTCTCTCTCCTCATACGCCCTGTACCTGTATAACTGTGTGTTCCGCTGGTCATCCAGGTTTCCCACAGTTGTCTTAAGATGTGCTTTGAAACATCTATTTACGAAAATGTCCAGGGGTTAGAGCAGTTTCGTCATCCCACCAGGTATCACGGCAGGGATAGAATTCAACTGTTTTATTTGATCCTTGATGTCATCCATAATGTGAGCCCTCATAGAATCCATTACCAAAATGGCCTTTTTTTTAATGAAAAAATCCACCAGGTCGTTTCATGTAGCAAGAGTTCAGCCAGTCACTCATCATATTTTAATAATCCCTCCTTTTTTGTTGCATCGAATGATAACACCAGATGGAAATTTTTCTTTGGGTGTTGTTATTTGTTTGAAAATGACTATAGGTGGAAGTAGTTTTCCAGATGCCGTACATGCCAGTACTACCATCATTGATGATTTTTCATGCCCTGTTGTTCATACACTAACAGTGTTTACACCCTTCGTTTCTATGGTTCTACACATGGGTATATCAAATGTCAGGGGAACTTCATCCATGTTGATGATGCTGTCGTGGTTTATGTTATATTCAGCAACCGTATCACTTGCGTAAGTTTTAAATAGTGCCAGCTTTTCCACAATCTTCAGGCAGTTTTTGTGAAACTGTTGTCCGAGTACGGATTGACAAGGAATGTCGCTTCATGAAACGAAAACACCAAAATGGTCTGGCCTGGAAATCATCTATTCCCATCTCTCTGGCTATCACCTTGGCTCTTAGTCTGATGATCACCGTGTTTAACCCTCGGCATGCTGCTCATTGTAATAGGACCCAGTCGTCAATCTTCTCAAGTTCTGGCCATCTCTGTTGGCTATTTTGGTCTGTTTTGTCAATCGCAAAACATCTTTTTGCTTTCTCCAACTTCTAACCATCAATTCATCAATAGAGAATTCTCTGCCAGCTGCTCTATTGCCATTTTCTTCAGCAAATGTTATAACTTGTAGTTTAAACGACCCAGTGTAACTCCTTTTTTTGACAGGAGGCATGTTGAACATTTTACAGCATGAGTATAAACTGAACACAGGTATATAGTTCGATCGTACAGTATTAGTTTGCAAGTCTAAATTGCTGATACACCTAACCAAAAACTTAAACAAATATTCACAAGAAGACCCCTCAACTGTCAAAATAAAACAAAAAATATATTTTGCAAAAATATTTATCCACAGCGTTACTTGGATAAAAGCCCATAGAAATCAGTCTTTAATTTGCCCATTGTTTGCAGGCCGATTAAAAGGGAAATGTCGACTTGTAATAAAAACATTACAATTTACAAAGTCTCAGTTTATGTGATGTCATGCCACAAGCTTCATACTGAACATAAAATCTGATCTACTAATTATATTACAAACAGGTAACAAACAGAAGCATTAAAAGGATCAATTAAGTAATTGTTTTGTTGGCATTGTTATGTGACGGCTCAGTATAATTAGCCGTAAATGACCATAACATTGTAACCGTGTCACATGATATTGTGTAATGTGTAATTGGCCTTGCTATCAAACTAAACAGGTAACTGGAGTGTTTTTGCTACAAAAGCAAACAACATTATAGGCGAGTTGCTTTATTTTAAAACATCAGACAAACAAAACAAATGCACCACTTGTAATGAATGTTAGAGAAATCAAATTAATGAACTTCACGATCGAGTCCATTTTTGACGGTGTAAGTTGTAACAATACACCAGTGACCAGGGCAGGTGTTGTTTTATTGCTTCAGCCAAAGTTCAGGCCTGACTAGACAACGAAGGGTACCGGTATGGGGTGGGAACTCTATTTACGTGCCCATATCCACAGAGGTTCAGGCACGCCCACCCTGGACTTAGCCTCTGACTTCGCCAGTGACCAATTCCGGGGCAGGAAGGGGGGGAAGGGGAAGGGAAATTTAAAATGAAAGGGAGTAATTTGGAAGGATGGTATGACCAATTAAGAGCCGAAAATATATAGGGGACTTTAACATTTTAACTTAGTTTAATTTAATATATTTTTAAAGGCACCATAATTCAATATTAAATAAATCGGGTTGTGTATTTATATTTAGTATTTAGACGGTGCAAAAGATTTATTTTTCAGTCGGGCTAGTCTAAAATTGATTGGAAAAAAATAAATATATATATATATTTAATAATATTTAACTAAATAAATTTATCTCGCCTTCATGTAAAATTCTTTAATCTCATTGGTTGTTTGCCGTTGGACAAATCCCTTATACCCCTGTGGGCGGAGCCAAATTCTCTTATAATTTCCAACAGTTTCCAGCCACCCCAGTTAATGCTAAAGCAATAATTAGATTATAAATAATACTGATAATCAATCAAGTATATTAATATCTGTTTCAGACAATTTCGTATTACAAACATTTGAAGTTAAAAACTATTTTTCGTCACTGGCAAGTGGTTTCGTTCGCGTCTGCGTGGTACGGCTCCGTTAATAAATTGTTAACAATTATTGTCTGGCGTTATTTTGATTATTTGGCTATATGGTTAAACATGTCGGCAAGATAAATTCGTTGTAGAAGCATCTCTCGGGGTATATGGCTTTTTATGTACCCTCTGTGTGCTCTTTTACCCCCTCGCCTTTGGCTCGGGGTAAAAGAACACACAGAGGGTACATAAAAAGCCATATACCCCTCGTGATGCTTCTACAACTGATAATATCCTTTAAGCCCTGGAGGAATAAGGATTCACAAAGGGGGAGCGTCGTGCCCAATGTGGTCAGCGCTGAAACAGACGGGTAGCCCAGTTTAGCTGGTCCGGATTTCCACGGGATGGAGGTTCCGGGGGAGGGAGGCCTCCTAACAGGACAAAAACGCCTACGCCCTACTGCACCCAAATAGCACCCTACCACTAATCGTTAAGTGGGTACCCCCAAGTATCGGCCAGGTTTTCTTTTTTTTATTATCTTAGTAGATGACCGATCAAGTTAATAGCCTGTTAAAACCTATTTATCATTAAAAAAGAGCATAAATGCATATATATTAAAATAGTAGTCTAAAATCTGCTAAGAGGAAAAAATACTAACATTTATTACAATCTATATTTAAAAAGGAAACATGTATACTCTTAAATTCAGGAAGAAACTATTGCAACTATATACAAGCAACCTTCCTATCCTCTAATACTTAAAGTGCTGTGCCAGACCATACACTAAAATTTCAAATTCCACAATTAAATGCTTTCTTAATTCATTGCAATAATATTTTACACCGATATGTAAATCAATAATTACGAAAATGCCCCATAAAAGTATTAAAACATCACCCCCGTAGAACACTGCCGGAAACGACCGAGTAAAATTCTCGGTAAAAACATTTGCCTATAAATAGCCATGACGTCACGAAGGGAACGCGCTTCACAGAAACCTACCACAAGATGACTTCCAGCACAAGCGAAAGTGGGACCGACAGCGACTGCCAAGCTCATTGATCATGCAATTCTTCTTTCGATGATGAAGTATAGTAATCACGACTGGACTAATATGTGTGCAACACAACAAATAATGCCTTATCAGTTTGAACCTGGAACATCTTCCGACGAACCACCGGCCTGACAGATGACGATTAAAATGGTCGTGGAGACAGCTTACCACTAATTTACAACTTTTATTCTTGTTTTGTTCTTTAGCTTTTCGTGCGAATTATTTTGCTACACTGTATGTTCTAATACTTGTGATGTAGTAGAAAAGACGATAAATAACTCTTGAATTCTACGAGTCAAGTGGACCCGATATCGGTAATTTTAAGAAATAAACAAAAACGACTTTTAGTCCGTCCCATCCCTCTATGAAGATGGGTTTTTTAATGAACAATTTCAGTTTAGTTTGACGTAAAAAAAAGAAGTAAAAGTGTTTTGGAAATAACAAAACAATACTATTTTTTGTGTGCAGTTATGAAAACAGTCTGCTCAGAAATAAATAACTTATTTTAATTTTAAGAAATAAACAAAAACGACTTTTAGTCCGTCCCATCCATCCATGAAGATCTTTTTTTGTGTGAATAATTTCAGTTTAGTTTGACGTAAAAAAAAAAAAAGTAAAAGTCTTTTGGAAATAACAAAACAATACTATTTTTTTGTGTGCAGTTGTGAAAATAGTCTGCTCAGAAACAAATAACTTATAGCACATTCCATAGTATGAAAAAAGGTTTTCTCTGTGGGAAGATATAGTAAAATTAATTTAATGTATTTATAGTCTGTTTTACAGGGAACGCCTTTTTCCATACTATGGAATTTACAAGTCATTTATTTCTGAGCCGATTGTTTTCTAAGATGCATACAAAATTGGCTTCTGGTTTTTTTTGGGTTACTTACTTGTTTGTACTTTATTATTTTAATGTTCTCGAACTGTAAAGAAAAATCTCACAAATGAACAAGATGCAAACGACAACAAATCGGATCTCGATGATTGCACGAACCGTGCATGAAAAAAAAAAACTGACCGGAGTTGAAAGCATAACACAATTTGGGACATTGATGATATGCACCCCAAGGTTGTTTCGGTGTGGATGGCGTCGGCTTGTTGTCATTTGTTTTGTGTCGCAGAAAAATTGTTGGTACGGCATCTTTTTTTAAAAGCCATAACACATGGTATTCCCATATCTCGCTTAAGCCGACAAGCCAGTTCGGACGAATCAAAACTAATGTGCCTGCAGTCACAACGGTCTCCGGCATTTTCTTCCTGTCCAGTATTTTCACGTTGTTTTAATCAAATTCACACACAGATTTCTCACAGCAACATTACTAGGAAATGCGTGAAGACTAAATTTATCGGCTTTTGTCTTGCTACAGCCGCCAACAACACGCCGTTTAACCATAATAAACACAAAAGAAGCAATGAACAATGGCGCTGACTATCGAAAGGAGTTCCCTTCGTGACGTCACGGATCAAATCTTACGGAAATTCCCGAAACGAATTCAGCTGGTTCTGTTTTTCAGGGGAATATTTTTAAATGGAAAATATACCGGTATATAATTTTTTTACATTTTTTTTTTTAATTTTCTAATCATATTAAATAATATCTTGATTGATATAGCTCAATACATCATACATCTGGAACAGCACTTTAAAACATTACATTCATATACATCCACACCATTCACCAATGGCGGGAGGCGCAAACACTTCCGGGTGTATGCGCCGCCAGGCCACGGTGACATTTCATGCACTCATGCAAACAGTCTAATACTAGGCTTACCTGACACAATTTTAGTAATACCAGTGGTGTGTGGACTGACTAGTAGACACTAAGAAAAATAAGCCCATGAAGCCCTCGGGGAGAGCGATAGGGGAGTGGAGAAATCAAAATTATTATTATTATTAAATTTAATTTCATCGGGCACCGGATTACAGCGAGACAGCCATCCCAAAGAGCATACCCTAATGGACAAACGTGCATTTAGACAGGGGGAGTCCCGGCTAGGCCCGGCGCCGCAACAACCGAAGTATTGCTCCCCGCGCCCCCACCGGAACTTACCAAATGCCACTTCGGGACCTGTCATTTGCCAGCTGATCAGCCCGGCGCCGCCATATAGTTTATTATAAGAAGTAAGAAAAAAAGAAAAATAAACAGGATTAGTAGTCAAAAATTAGTAATATCAGTGGTACGCGGACCGACTAGTAGACACCAAGAAAAAGCAGCGATGTTATTAGCTAGGGTTGAACTCCTTGGATAGACCTGTCAAAAAGTTAAAACTACCAGTGGTGTGCGGACTGACTAGTAGACACCAATTAGGGCAGCGATGTTATTGGCTGGAATTGGATTCCCTTGTCTAATGCTGTGGATTGGAAAAAAACAAGAAAGGGTTAAGATTCACTTCTCCAGCCAAAGGCTAAATTAGTATGTGAGTGCAGGCATCCATATCTTTACAGTCTATAATGTCTGGCAACCTAGATAAAAATAAGAATATATAAAACATATCATTTAATTAATAAATAATAAAATGATTAAAAGGTGGTTCGTCATTGTCCCATGGGAGGGTAGCGTCGAAATAATCACCACCGGGGACTCATTGGCCACCAGCCACTGAGCTGCCATTGTAAAATTTATTTATATATTTAGTGCGGCTCTTGGTCGAATTATATTTGACGTAACCAGCGTCCTAGGGCCGTCCAGGGTATACTTCTTTTCTTTCTTTTTTAATATTGACTAATAGTTAATAGCTATTAGTATAAGTTAAGCTTCCATTATATATTATATTACAATCTTAGTATTGTCTACAAAGGTCATAATGGCCTGTTCCACTATTTGTTTATGAGCTAGGGGTGGATTAAATAGTTTAACTGGATTAAATTTAATGTTAAGATCTGTAATTAATTTTTTAAGAATGGTTCTTTCATTATTAAATTTAGTGCAATAAAACAAGTAGTGTCTTACATTATCCAGTTTGTTGCACACCATACAAATAGCAGTAGTGCTTTTTTTAATTCTATGTTTACTGTCGTTCAGTCCATATACTACCCCTAAACGAAGCCTAGTGATAATTTTTTTGGATTTAGGATTAGAAAAGGTGGGTTTTTTAGAGTTAACTTTAGGTTTAATTAGATAATGCCATAGTCTTGTTTTATTATCCCACTCAGTTTGCCAAAAGTTAAGGAAATTTTTATGTGCTATGGCCATAATTTCATGGAAATTAACCTTAATATTAATATCAATTTTATTATGTAGAAGTGCTTTTTTAGCAAGATAATCTGCGTGCTCATTGCCAGAGATGCCGACATGGGCAGGAACCCACTCCAAGACTATATAATAACCTTTATTATTGATATAATTAACGATATTGATAATTTGTTTGATAAGATATGAACTCTTGAATTTAAGATTCCGAATAGCTTGTAGAGAGCTCAGAGAGTCAGACAGAATAAGGATTTTTTGGGTTGCAGGGTAGTTATTAGAAACAGATAATAACCTTTTAAGTAGCAATGACACATGATTTTTAAATTTATTATTTTTCTAAAAAACATTTGTGTAAACCCCTTCAAAACAATGTCTATAACGAGAAAATGACAAAAAAATTCAAATAAAAAAATTATTATTTACACTGAAATGGTTATTTCTTTCTAAATAGTGGTGCTCCAAAAAATGACAATTTCACAAATTTCACTGGAAAGAGACCCTCATCAATATTTTTGTTATATATTAAAAATTAAGCAGTTATTTGTTCCAGTTGATTAATTTGGCATCCCAGCATGAAGAAAAAGCTACATTTTTATACCTGGCATCAATTTCTGATCCTTTATCAGGGCTTGAAATTAGGGCACCGATGTCAGCCAAACACTGGAAATGAAGGTAAAGACAAAAAAATAATTATTTAGCTACAATTAAGTATATACAATTAATATATATCCACAAAAGAAGTTAATGCTAAGCATTTTAATACAAATGATTTTCATTAATAGTCTTGAAGAAATATTTTAAACTTATAACTTGCTTAAGTAAGAGTCAATGTAAAGTACTTGACATAATATTTTCTTTCTTATTATTATTATTTATTTATTCATTGTTTTCATCTTTTTTTTACAATACTAAGTGAAAAATTATCTGGATAAGAATATGAATAATTAAAATAAAATCAATGAATAAATGTTCAACGACACTCTAGCACGAAAAGGAAATGAAATCAATATACTGTTTTTCACCAATAGCACACCGAAAACAAAATGACACATGCAATTAACAAATAATTATTTTTAAAAAGCTTTGTTAGTGATGCTGTACATGAATTAAATTGTTAGTTTTGCTAATAATGAAAATTAAGTACATTAAACACAATTCACAAATCACTTATTAATCAAGTGTCATGCACTTACATTATTTCATCATGTTCATTCATTTGTGCAAATAAAACAATGCCAACAAATCACAAAATGATCACGTGTGGATTTAGACAAAATGTCATTTGATTGGTTTGATTCTTAGTTGTGAGTATAAAGCCACCAATAAAGATACCTCAAATTATTACTATAAGATTCCCTTGTAGATAGTCGTCTTGAAGTGTGTATGTGTACACAGCTGGGTCACCATCATAAACAATGTTGTACCACTTGGAGTAACCAGGAACAACAGAGATGATCTTTCCTGTGTATGTTCCTTCACTGAAGATGTGGCTTACTCGCTTGCCAACAAGAAGTGGCCGACATGGATCGGAATCCTCTTCAGTGAGATTTAAAAGTGCAGCGTCAACTAAGGTGGTCAAGTTTTGTTTCAGTTCCTCTACAGACAGCGGTTGGGACTTTCCATGCAAATTTTTCTTCGTTAAACAATAAACCTTTTTATCAGAGACATATTGTTTCAAAACATTTTTTCGAAAGAATAGCTGAGTTTTAAGAGCTGAGCGTTGTGCGGAAACGTTTGATAATGACTTAAAGTTCTCTTCAATCTCTAGCCTTGTCTGCCATAGACCATGATACATTATTCTGTCACTTAGTTTACTTTTTCTTGCCAATTCCCGTCTACGTCTTTCTTCTATCTGTCTTTTCTTCTCTTCCATCCTCCTCAATCTCTCCTGATGTATTTCTTGGCATCGCTGCCTGAACCGTGTCCTTACAAGTCTTCCCTCTTTCCTGGAAGAAGCCAGGAGTTCCTCTTTCTCTGTTGGATCTAAATTCTTCAACCATTCACTGGTCTTATTTAGTGAATACATCAGAAATGCTTCATTGACAATTGTTGTTGCATTTGGTCTGTATCTTAGCAAAAAATCCAATTGTCCAAATATAAATTCAGGCAGCTTATTGTGTGGAATGACTGATTCACTTTCACGTTGTTTTTGCATGGTCACATCCCAATGCTCTCCTCCTGGTAAATGATCCTTCACCATGGACTGTAACATTTCTTTTAATGCCAAACACACGCACTGAGCAAGAGGCAGCGCTAATGCATCGGTATCATCTGATTGTGTAAGACACTCAAAGACATCATCTCGTTTAATGACTTCAGCATTGAAAGGGAAAATGGATCCATCAAGAAATTTAGAAGCATCTTGAGCGATGTTTCCAAGGTATTTCACCAGGGTTCTGTAATGTTCATTCATGTCTAAAATGCTGATTTTACTTTCTAACATTCTCCACAACGGAGCGCTTATCGATTTTGAGATCAGCCCAAGGACTCGTGATGCTGCTATAATGACAGGATCTTTCAATCCATTACATTTTGCAAGCTGTTTGATGGCTCATGATATTTTTGAAAAAAATCTGAAATTCTATCTTTGTGAAAGAACAAAATTTGTCCCACCAGAAAAACGATGTTGAACCGGTTTCCTCTAAACCTAACGAATCAGACTTTCTGATTCCTTGCATCGCAGTACGATTTGAATTTGGAATAACACCCACTTTTTTCATCTCCTCCACGGGAGAAACATTTGCTACAAGCCCTCAAGAACTAAATTGTTTGTGCCTCATGTGAGTCATCTGTGCCCGAGTCGAGTGGTAGACTACTTAATGATGTGCTATCATTGTCGTCAGCAGATGATTTTCTGTTAACTATTTCAAATTTGTTAATGGCTTTAGCAGCAACCTCTGCGAAATGAACTAATAAATGCAGTCCACAGAAAAAATTGTTAAGTTTCAAGATTGACTCTTGGTTTTCACCCATAGCATCCCAATTAGTAACAATTTCAGGCATAATTTCAGTCCGATAGTCGGCTAGCAGACGATTAAAGGCTACTTCAGTTGCAGCTCTGTCCGACATCGTATTTTTAATCTTGCTGATAATTTTAGTGCCTCCACTAGTGCCTTCACCAGTACCCTGTGCCTCAGAAATGTCAGAAATAATTTCTTTCAATGTGTCAAGTGTTGTTTTAGATGATTTGTTAGACATCTCTCTTAAGCCTAACAACAATGGTTCCTTTTTTTCATCTGTAATGGCAAAAACATTATACGTCTTCCCAAACTTGCCAGTTTCATCTGAATAAATAGTTGTATCTGACATATATGGAGCAACTGTACTCAAGTGTTTTTCTGTTTTTTAGCCCTAATGATGTTGTCAATGGTTGCGCATGATGGAAGTCGATTGGCTTCACAGTTAGCTAGTGTTAGAACTGTCTTAATAACATGTGGTATATTTTTGTTGGAAACATTTAAGTTATCCAGATCCATAACACATTCCATTACAGAGGTACTGAAGCAATTTCTATCTTCATCAAATAAATGAATTGATCTTTTTCTTTCTTGGTCGTCAGAAAGCAGAGCCTCTAAATATTGCAATGATTAATGCGATAATTTTCTTATTTCGTCTTTTTATTTTTTTCTTATCCTGTTTTAAAAGCTCATATCTGTGTCTAAGTTCAGTTGATACAGACTTGTCTTTTTCAGAAACTTGTTTCATTTCCTTTGTCTTAATTTCAATGACATTTTGGAGTTTATTTTTTGTATCATATAAATCTGCTGCTATCTCTTCAGCGATGGACTTATAAGTTTCTTCAATGACACTGACAGGAGTTTCAACCATGGTAGACATAGGTATGACAAAAGTTTCATTTCTGAATAAAAATTTACTTTCGTCTCATTTGATTTGTTCTTTTTTTTTTAACTCTGTACAGTTTTGAAATTAAAGCTGGGACATTGATGTCTTCCACAAGTAAACCACACTTGGATGCAACTTCTTGCACCAAAAGGTCCTGTGATATTATTTTGTTCTGAAATTGTGCAAATAACAGAAGTATCTCTCCTATTTGTATATGTTCCATTGTCAAACCGATATAGTTTGTAATGATCACTTAACTGGGAATGAAGATGAAAAGAAATATGAATAACTATGAAACTACAATGAAGTAAGCTTATGAAATAAGTTAGTGGTTTTTAGCTTGAGAAATGCACATTAGCTAAGCATTAAGTAGTGTGGTAATCTGCTCATAGATGTTGTTGCCAGGAGGTGCCGGCTTGTGTTATTTGTTGTAGAGAGAGAGAACGGTTGCTGACCTGATATATTACATACTTTTCCACCAAAGAGGAACTGATTTGAGTACACTTGGAGTCATGCTGTTAATAGTTAAATACACAATGTTCATGTAATAAAAGAAGTAATTGGCTATGGTTGCCACTTTAGTAGTCACTTGACCTGTAGATAATATTATTCAGTCTTAGTCTGTTATATGAAAAGTCTACGGTTTGTATATGCAGATGAAAGAATACAATGACGTATGTAGCTGAATACCTTAGAATCCAAGATATACTTCTTCAGTTGGAGACTGGCACAGCAGTCAGCATAGTTACTGAAAAAATAAAGTAATAAAAAGTAAAATGTAAAAAAAAAAAAAAAATCTCACAGCCCCAAGCATTTAAAAAAAAAAAGAAAAAAAAAAGAAGGAAAATGTATATGCATGTTATCCAGGTACTTTATAGGGCGACCAACGTAATGGAAATATTTTTCTGGAAATGTTCTGATATTTTAGTTTTTATGCATGCGGAAACCCTTTTCAAAACAATGATTTAAAGTGCGTGAAAACATAATTTTCATAAAAGTAATTTTAAACAGTGCGAAAAATATCATGTTTGATATATATTTGCAATATGACAATACAAATGAGTATATCATTATTTGTATGTGAATTGAAACTTCCTCATAAAGAGACCGCCCCATACACACACACAAAAACCCCCACATTATTAGCAAGTATTATATTAGTTTTAGACTCCCACCTACAGATTAGCAATCAAGTGACAAACAAACTTGGGACCAATGTCATTTTTATGTAAGTACATTGCCACATATGCACTATTTCGTCATATGCATGTAGTGGGGTCTAACTGATTTGTGGCGACCTTTTTCGGGAATGAAAAATCTGCTACCCACATTAACACAACATGGAGCTCAGGTTGAAATGAGTGATATAGATATTAAATTCTAAAAATGTAGAATGTAATAAGAATTAGTTGCTTAAAAAAAATTGAAGTGAATTTGAAATAAATTCCAGATATTTGGCATCAATTCCAGAATTCTGAGTATGTGATGAAATTTCTGGATTTTTAGGAAAATTCCTGAAAGTTGGTCGACCTGACTTTATAGTATCATTGATGTGTGCTGCCACATTATAAGTACTTTTACCAAAAAGCATCAAATAATATTTTATACAGTACATACCATGGCCTTTGTTATACCAATTGTCATGCACTGGTTGGAGTTAAAAAAAAGAAAAGAAAGGCCCATTGTTGATGGTCCACTGGGACTGTTCAGTCCTATGACTGCATTAATTCAGGTGAGCACTCAATTGAAGTAAATCTCTCATCACTTGTTTAAAAATGTACAACCATGAACACACACACACACACACACACACACACACACACACACACACACACACACACACACAATTACAGTAAACTAAAGGGAGGGGCCATGTTATAAAATTAGGAATTTATCAATTTTGTTGCATTGTGGTTTGAAATGTAATAATACAGGCAGAGAATAATGCAATTAGTAAAATATAATTGTATTATGTGGTAATACATCACAATGCCAACCACAATATCAATATTCCCAAGTCATGACTCAGTCTGGCTACATCTGCACTGGTGCTCCAGTAATGGAGGAATTTACTAACGTGCAAAATGTCAATTTGACTCGGTTTTGCAAAACATTGAAATATTACACTTTACGGACTTAATTCACAAAAAAAACATATAAATGGGATTTATAATTAATACAGAAGTACATATAACTGACAGATAGCAGCGTATTCGCTTTCTTTGTGCAAGTTTACCACAGTTCAGTAACTAACGCCGCTATCATTTTCACCATAGAACGTGTTCGATCGGTAAACTTCTCATTACGCAGACGTCTTTACCTATCAGATGCAGTTATACATACAGTTTGCATATGCTAAGTCGTATTCATATGGAAAATCACCTGTATAGAGGTTGGGGGTCCTCCCATTTTTTTCGTAAACCGGAAGTTATTCTTCTGCGCACCACTTAACGTCATGTGTCATTGCTATTTTAAGCGCAGAATAAAAACGGAAACATGGTCGGTAATTCTGGCTTGGCAGGAAACAGGTGCAGTGGGTAGGCCCGGCCTGGCATAAAAGGCCATACTGGCTTTACCCATGTCAGGGTCCTTGGAGCCATCTGTGTATATATGCATGTAGTCCGCATAAAAATCATTTAGGGCAGCTTTAAATATAATATTCTTAAAAGGATTAAATTTAGTTTTCAAGGTCTATTTCTTAAGAGCAATGAGACATTGGAGGGTTTAATTAACCAAGGTGGCTCCAGGTTTTAATTTATCAGAGCTTAAGTCCAAGAGTTCTAGGTTAGAAGCCATTCTATTGTTAAAATTAATAGCAGAATTAATATCAATATGTAAATATAGATCGTTATTGGGCTTCATAACCGCAATTGGATTTGAGGGTACTAGGTTTTTGGCTTTGAACCAATGTCTAAGACAGAGTTGGGTGTGTGTAACATTGAGTGGGAGGATATTGAGTTCAACATGCAGACTGTTGTTCGGGGTACCAGGAGAGACTTTAGTTATTGTTCTAAGCGCTTTGTTGTAGACTGTTTCCAGTCTATCCAACTGTGTTGGAGAAGCACAACAAAAGGCCTGAGCACCATACTGGAGTCTGGAGACTATTAGCGCTTCAAAAATCATTAATAAAGTATGTCTGTCAGCCCCCCATGTGGTGGCCGACAGAACCCTAAATAAATTAATATAAGTATTACAAATATTAACTACTTCATTTATATGTTTGACAAAAGAGAGTGATTGGTCAAAGGTAACCCCCAGAATTTTAACCGCTGTTACTTGTGAAATGGGAGAATTATCTAGTATAAGGTTTAATTTATGGGTTTTAGTTATATGATTAGTTGAAAATAACCTAGCAGAAGTCTTGGATTTAGATATGGTAACCCCCTAGGAGTCAGCCCAAGTTTGAAGTTTATTTATATCTTTTTGAATATCTATTTTAATTTTTTCTAAACACTTTCCAGGTCGCCAAAAGGCTGTATCATCAGCAAAATGTCCAATACTTAGCTTGGTGTCTTTCCTAGACGAGTTAGTCAAGACCGAAGCCAGATCGTTAATAAAAATACTGAAAAGTGTTGGGGCTATAACTGAACCTTGTGGAATACCGTTTTCTAAGTCCAGGACAGCAGAAAAGGATTCTGCTATGTTAACAGAAAAGGTTCTGTTAGCTATAAAGCATTCAATAAATGTAAACATGGGTCCCCTAATACCCATGTCATACACCTTAATTAGTAAGCCATGACGCCAGACCATGTTGTAGGCCTTCTCCAGGTCAACAAATATTCGAATCACTTTATCACCAAAACTAAAAGCATTAGAAATTTCCGATTGAAGCCTAAATAAGTGGTCGGTAGTAGAGTGGTTTTTTCTAAATCCACTTTGAAAACAGGTCAAAAGATAATTACTTTCTAGATAAAAGCTGAGTCTGGAGTTGACCATGCTCTCCATGGTTTTACAGATACTGGAGGTAAAGGAAATAGGGCAATAATTCGAGGGGTTAGTTAAATACTTCCCCTTCTTGGGGAGGCTAAAAACTTCGGCATGCTTCCATGCAAGGGGAAGGTAGCCCTGTTTCAAATCATATTATATAATTCCAGAAAAAGGTTGAAGATGGTTTTGGGCATATTCTTAAAAAATAAGTAATTAAATTTATTGGGTCCTGGGGCAGTCCCTTTCCTATGAGTGAAGGCCTCAACCATTTCCTGGATGGTAAATGGTAAATTATAATTAGTAGTAGTACTGGGGAATTTAGCATCCAGGGGGATTTTAAATTTCTTTTCTAAATGGTCTTTACGTTGGGAGAATTTTAAAGGAAAATTACTATTATTAAAAAAATTTTGGAATGTTTGTCCAAAAATAGTAGCGTTTTGTTGGTTATTAGGTATATAATTTGTTAGAACTGAGAAGTGAGAATTTAGGGACTGGTTTCCCCTGGATGCGTTTAATCTTTGACCAAACATCTTTACTATTGTTTTTATTATTGATTGATGAACAAAAATTAATCCAAGACTCTTTTTTGGCTTTAAGTATCCCTTGAGTAGCTTTAAATTTACTTTCTTTAAAAAAAATTAAATTATCTTTAGTCTTATCTTTTTGGTAAATTTTATGCATTTTATTTCTATGTTAAGTAAGTTTAACAAGTTCATCACTCCACCAGGGTACTGAATTATATTTAATTTTAGCAGTAGAGATTGGAATAGTTTTGTTAGCTATTTTAATAATACTATCTGTTAAATTTTTGTTAAAAGTATCTATATTTTTACTTCTAATATCATTTAGATTAAGTTTAGAACATAATTGGAAGAAGCCTGGCCAGTCTGCTTTATTAAAGTTCCATTTATCTTTTGCTTTTACCGGTTCCCTCCATGACCCATTGAGATGTAGTACCGGGGTAGGTGATTATGGGGAGGTGGTCGCTATTGAAGTCGTTCATGACCTGCCACTCACATTTAGGGGCCATCCCCTCTGACATGATAAGGTCAAGCCACATCCAGCAGTGGTAGGAATCTGAGTAGAAAGTCGGTTTACCATCATTAATGCAAGTTACTTGAGATTCTTCCATAAATTTGTCTAAGATGGACCCTTGTGTATCAGTATTGTCCTACCATGTACTGTGACGCCCAAGACCTCAATATTAATGTGTGTATCTTTTAGCGGGATGCGGGAGTAGGACAAGTCATTTCTGACGTAGGTAGCTATTCCCCCCCCCCCATATAGGTGCCACTTGTATTGTGGAAGAAGCCGAAATAGCCTGGGATATTGAAACTAGTAAAATATTTTTTAGTTTTAGTTTTATTTAAATTATCAGTGGCAAGCCAGGTTTCTTGTATACAAATTATATCAATAACTGGTTTAATATCTTTAACATATTTTTTTAGTTGTCTCCATGACCCCTGGATTTCAGGCCTCTAGCGTTCCATTGTAGAATGACCAAACCTTTATAACTTTCAATATTAACTTTATCTTTTTTACCATTATTAATATTATTACTCATATTAAAATTAATATTAGTGGTTTTACTATTATATAGGGGGGTTGGGGGTATTTTAGTTCTCGTGTCTCCCATTATTGGTTGGAAGCAATATTGTTATTGTTTAGTTATAATTATATTTATTTAGTCTATGTTATGATGACTTGGTGTGGAGACAAGAGTTGGTTTGGTCATTCTAGGAGTGTACCAGTCCAAATTATTGGGTAGCACACTTGGTTCACTAATTGATACCCCGAGATGGTGCTTAAAGGTAAGACAGGCTGCGTGCATAGCTAATTTAATCGACTCCTCATCAACGGTTCCCTTAGTGGGTGCCCCCAAAGAACCGTCCAGAAAGAGCCCTGTCAGTATGCACATAAGTTGCACTGCTGTAATAGGCTGGTCTGGACCGTTAATGTCTTGTTTTAATCAATTGGGGGGTGGGTGGGGGGGGGGGGGGTACATAGGCGCCCCCAATCTTATGATTAGAAGGTCCAAGGAGGGGGTGGGGGGAGCAGCAGCAAGTGTGTGTCTTTTGTGCATGACAGGAGTTTGCAATGGTCCCAACGGGTGGCCGGACGACTCCCTTGGCTTGGAGTTTAAAATCCTAACGGCCTCTTTGTAGTGGTGGCACTCCTGGCTATGTGAATAGTGCTGACCTCTACAATTGGCACAGTTAAGTGTCTTGGTACACGGATTGTCCGATCCCTGTTTTGGGTGCTTGTCCCCACACCTGAAACACACTGGATCCCCCCTGGACCTACACTTCCTAACGTTATGTCCCCACCTCTGGCACTGAGCACACTTGATTGGTTTGGGACAGAACGGCAGCAAGGGGTATGCATGCTCTCTAAAGAAGATAAGATCCACACAGTTATTGCTATTTTTAAGCAGAATATCCCAGTAACCGTCCTCCAGATGGTGACATTCTGTATCTCTAAATCAGAGTTTTCTTTTATGAGGACAGCAGACAGTGGTCCGGGTGGCATCCTGACCAATTGTCTGCTGGTAAAATCTTGTATTTTAGGGGTTTTATTATTAGGGTCCTTTTTAGGGCCGACCACAAAAAACGGGGGTGGTGCAGCAGCTCCCACACTTTGAAGGGGGGCGATCTCAGAACCGCCCCTGGCAGGTTCCACCCCTTTGTAAAAAAACATCGGGCAGCTGAGTACCCTACATCGGGCAGCTGAGTACCCTGAGTCAGTGGAGTGGGGATATTTTTTAGGTTTAGATTTTTGTTTTCCTTCGTTGGAGTCGGGTGTCCCCGAAGTGTGTACGACAGCTGTCACAGGCCTCCCGGCTGTCTCCGAACACACTTCGGAAGGTGTCGGAGACCACTGAGTGGTCTGCGAAACAGCTGGAGACCGTGTGTTACTAGTTTGTTGATGTTTATCGTCTGGTCACTGCATGTGTATATCTGTGGGTTGAGTGCAGACCTGAATGGAGCCAAACATTTCTGTTTGTTTACTTTGGTTGGGGCTGGTGTTAGTTTTCCTGGTTGGGGGGGGGGGGGGGGGGGGGGGGGGATTGAATTGTAAACATGATTATGGATAGATTGACTGAATTGTGGGTCTTGTGAATATCCTAGCTCTGAGTGGATAGGGGTTGAGGGGTGGGGGTGGGTAAGGTTCTTGTTGGTATCCGCGTGTTCTTGATAACAAGTTTCCAGCAGAACCAGCACTTTATCGTCTTTGACGGGGTCGGGGCGAAGGTAGCTACCGAGTTTGAGGAGTGGAATATCGGTGTTGGAATGGATAAAAACTCTACCATCTGAGAATCTAGTGTAGCAGAAAACAGAGGTTTCAAGGCTAAAGCAAGAGTTGGTTTAGATAAAGGTTACTGACTCCTGGAAAAAATAATATTCATACAGGGATGGATTATTCCCGGCAAAGAGAACATGTCTCATGCCGGAAATAGGGGGTAGGGGTGGGGGGTCTGTTAACTATTTTACTTTTCTTACAAGTGTCTTCACCTAGAAATTTTTCATAAATATCGTCTTCCAACAGCTTGTAGCGGTTGGAAGTAGGAATGTTGTACTCACCAACCTCTTCATCTGTCTTGGGGGTCACCAAAGGTCTAACCTGTTTCTTCCTGGCTCCATCCTGGTAAGGGGTGGGGGGTAGATATTTCTTCTTACGTACAATCTTGACTGGTGTTGGTGGTGGTGAAGGAGACCTTGGTGACCCACTGGCTTTTGTTGTTGATGTACCTAGTTGGGCGCTTACACCGCCGTGTACAACAGACTCAGAGGTTGGAACGGGAGATTTATTTTTATTTTTTCTGGGGGAATCTTCTGGAAGGTCTTCTTGCAGCTCCATAATAAGTACATCACTGGAACTGTTGGAAAGTTCAGCTAACTCCGAAAATTTATCATTAAGCTCATCGGGAGCTTTGGTGATCTTACCCCCCCGGGGGGGTGAAGAGTCAGAAACGGTTTTGTTGAAAATGGAAAGATCTGGTTTGGTATTGTAGGAGTTATGAAGCTTGTCAGCCATAATTCCTCGAATTTGGTTACAGTATTGCGGAGGTATGGGGGTGTCCGAGTCGTAAATGGAGGGGGTAGAGGCATCTAATGGTTGTTTTTTTTATTTTAGGGGTACCCCCCAACTCGTCGCACCACTGCAACTGCTTGAACAGAGTTTTATCGTTTGTTGGTTTGGTTTCCGCAGTATTACCATTGTTGGAAGTGTCTTTATGATTTATAGAAAGATTGTTTACATTATTTATCTCCGACACATCAAAATCAGGTTCTGTCATGGCGGCCGGGCAAAGGTTGAGTTGTGGTTTTAATAAAATATTACAATTTTGGCTTAAACTATGTTTTAACAGGGAATTAACTATTTTAAAGTAATTACGGATATAGTACAATTATCAATACTGTCTTAAATAGTAGCTGGCACTAACAAAAAACAATAATTAAGAGTTAATACTAACAAAAACAAGTTACAGTAGTTTAAACAGAAAGACAAGGGCAGCCATTTTTTTTCTAACACGAAGGACGGACTGAGGATGTAATAGTAGACAGTTTTAAAGGAAATTTCGAGCCTCAACTGGAGCCTGTAAAGGAAAACAATGGCAAACACAATAGCTAATGACTTACAACTTGTCCCGGGTGGTAACGAATAAAATTAAAGAGCACAAGGCGGTTAACTATTCTTCAACGCTGGAGAAAGATATGGACAATCTCTCCCAATGGTGACAAAGACGCAAGTGAAGTATAGAATGGGGTACCGGTATTATGAGAATGAAAAATAAAGTGTGCTTTATACACATGTCGGTTATCGTAAAATTCATAAATACGGTGCACCTTCTAATTCTCAGCAAAAAAAGTAGTGGCTTATAGGTTGGAAAATATGGTAATGTATTCACAGAGATGCAAATATTTTAGTTATTTCCAGAACCTAACATTTTAGTGCTACCCAAAAACTAATCCTGTTTTGATCTTTGACAAAAAGCTAACAAGAACCACATACTTTTCAAGACTTCAAAGTTTTGCAGATTTTTATTTTATATTTGGTCCAAGGTCATTGTCAACTCTGTTCTACAGATTGGTCTGTTTTGGTGTCCAGTGCCTCAGTATGTGATAACATTCTCATGCAATAGATTATTTGAATACTAAATTGTTTTGTGTTACTTCTAACAGACAGGTGTCCCATGCTGTGATAAACGCCTTTGCCAATATTGCTGCTAACATACAAGGTGACGCAGAACAACAAGACCTACTTATCCGACTCCTCGAGTTGTTCGTGCAGATGGGGTTGGAAGGAAAGAGATTCAGTGAGAAGCCTGGATCCGGCACTATGAAAGTATGATGTATTTATAGATAATTAGTCAATGGTAGTTTTACTCATAATATTGAGAATATTTTATTTTTATTTTCTACAAATAAGTACTACTACTATTATTTTGTGTTTTTTGACTTTCATAATTAGGATTCTGATCAAAATAATTGGAAGTCTTAATAATTATAATTATAAAAGATAAAACCAGTGCATGCACAAGCAAATTTTATTTTGTCTGAAGTTGTACAGGACAACTTAATGAGTTGGTGACTGCCAAAAAAAAAAGGAGGAATATATTCTATAATATAGTCATTTTTTTCTAAATAGATATTTATTTCTATTTTATTTGTTTATGTTATTTATTACAGGCTACCAGTAGCGCAGGGAACTTGGGTGTATTGATACCTGTTATTGCAGTGGTAAGTTATTTATTTGTTAATTGGCCATTGAGGTAGCTGCTTAGCGCAACTCTGTCTGTATTGGACATTTTATGATGGTCTGGGTGTATTTCAGTGGTAAATGGTGGGTCATAGAATAATTACCCTCAGCATATATATCATCAAAAAGACAGGTTTTAATAAATTTTTCAGCTAAAACCTATTTACAGCCCTAACCCTAACTTATGTTTCACAGAAAAATCAATTTCAGGTCAACTTATACATCACAGAGCAGTCAGTTTCATTTGTGCTTAATTTTCATTGGTAGGTATGGCAGTGGCAACTTGATTATCACCTAGGAGCAGCCAGTCATTTGTCTTTACATTGTTATCGCATGTATATGTGTTATTAGTATGTGTTATAAAAAACAATGAATGGTGTGTAAGAATTTAAATTTTACTAATTTTTTGTGTGTAAATTTATCTCCCAGCTTGTACGAAGACTTCCAGTGATTCACCATCCAAACCGTCGTCTTCATAAATTGTTCAGAGATTTTTGGCAATATTGTGTTGTCATGGGATTTGCTGAAGAGGAGTTGGGTAAATACCAGAGTTTTATGCCTAGACATTGTTGTTAAAGAATTTGCTTTCAGGTAATTTTGTGTCAAATCCCTCCAGAAAAAGGCAATACGTTTCACCTGATGTACTTCAACTGGTTTTCTTTTGGGTATTTGGTATTTAGGATTATTTAGATGGGAAAATCTGAAATATCAAATTTTAGCTTAATAATTATCAATGTATGGCCCATTGAATTTGGGGAAATTAATATCGGTGGCCAATTTTCAAAGGCCCATAACTCTGCATCCACTTTGTTTAAATATAGAAAGTATTCTCATCTTGGTTCAAATAGTAGAAATTGAGAATTGAGATATTTGACAGAAAGTGTTATTTCTGAAAATGAAGCTGAAAAACCAACATTTAACCCATGCTACCAAGTGTTTTTATTCTGAACCCTAGCTTCGACCAATTTTAAAAATTTAATTGGTTTGACTGATGGGAACTGATCTCTATATTTCATAATTTATTTATTAGGTTTGTGGCCACAGGACTGGTTTGAAGGTGTTGCAGAGATTGCCATCAAGTCGCCCCTCCTCATATCGCATGATCACTTGAGCAAGGAACTCAAGTACAATGCTGCACTAAGAAATGAGTGTGCTGCTCCAGTAAGTTTGCCTTAACCTTTAGACTACTGGATTAATTTTTAACAAAAATCACGTTGAGTGGGTACAAGTTTATAATTTTTACTCACATATATTCAATTAAATGTTTTATAAATACATGAAATAAAGTTCATATATGAATCGGTAAGTATTATTTTCGTGTCTTTTTTTGTAATTTTTATTATTTTTAAATCGGCTAATGGTGATTAAAATTAGGCAAAAAATCGAAAAAGTTGCCTTTACTTACGGGCACTTGTGGCCAGCTATCCAGTATTTATGTCCATTATTCCCGATAACAGTGGTTTTCTGACAGAATTTTTTTTTAAACCCGAACTACGATTCATATTCCAATATTTGGTAATTTTCGTTGTTGGTAAAACGATCAAATTTATTATCAGATAAGCTGTCACAATCAGCTATCGATCCCTAAAAATGACCGCGACGTGCCGCCATTGTTGTCAAGCGAAAATACTTGCCGAAAACCACTTTTTGAACTCAAAATTTCAAGGTATTTTCAATTGAAAAAATCAAAACAAAAGCCACCATTTTGAAAAAAATTCTTGGGGAATGCACTGTATACAGTGTACAGTATGTCGACTGACATGACGTCGGGCGAGATATCTCGCCTGCAGTATTCAGAAGGTTAAAGCCAGATATTTTTATTGGTCTCTGTAAGTCTTGGTGGGCGAGACGTAGCCCAACGGTAAAGTGCTCGCTTGATGCGCAGTCAGTGTGGGATCGATCCCCGTCAGTGGGCCCATTGGGCTATTTCTCGTTCCATCCAGTGCACCACAACTGGTGTATCAAAGGCCATGGTATGTGCTGTCCTGTGTGGAAAAGTGCATATAAAAGATCCCTTCCTGCTTTTTTTACGAAAGATGTAGCTGGTTTTCTCTGATGACTACGAGTCAGAATTACCAAATGTTTGACATCCAATAGTCAATGATTGATTAATCAATGTGCTCTAGTGGTGTCATTAAACAAAACAAACTATAAGTCTTGGTGGTTTTGTGGTTGATCGGACTGGTAGAGTCTTACATTCTTGTACCAGCTTCCATCTAGTTAGTTTTGAGACCTCAGTGTTGAGGTGTAAGGCTTTACGTCCAACTTCTTTCTCACTAACACATCCTCTACAGGCTGCCCAAGTAACTGATGTGCATGTGTGTGTGTGTGTGCCCAGGACAGCATACTTGAACCATAATTGTTTATAAGCATGAACATTAAGTTTAAATTAATGGATCTCTGTGGGAATATTTCTCTCTGTAGTGGAGCATTGTAGGTGTGTGGTTAGGAAATGGGCAAGCTTTTACAAGCTGAATGTTACATGGGCTTGATGTTTTAATAGAAATAGACTAGTGTATTTAAACTTACTTTAACTTGATATATCTACTTTATATAAAGTCAGATAAGATTTCTTCAAAGATTCTCTCTAAGCAATGAACTTGTTCTTGGGGGATAACTTTTCCCTTCAACAGTCACTAAACGGTCATCTGCCTTAAAAGTCCACCTTGTTATTTTCCACTCATCTAAAGTTCAAATGGACCTGGATTCGGCAGCCACCTGCATGAAGCGGTCATCTTACTGTTGTTTATAAAGTACAAATGGACCTGTAGACGTTTTGTCTAAGGAGACATTTTTAGATACATGCTTAGATGGTTGTATAATACAGGTTTCACTTAATTTAAAAAAAAAAAAGTCAATATTTTTAGTTTGATTACTAGTGGGGTGGGTTTTTTTTTTAGCATTTCCAGCCTGGTTTACACTAAACACATCTAACAGAGGCATGTTCAGGAGGGCCTAAGTTAAAATGAGTGTGATATGATAGAATATGATAGTACTAGTCAATGTTTTCGTGAGCACCTTCCCTTCTGAACACATCATGTGTTGACACATTTTACTATTTGCAGGTTGAGCTGGCCAACTTTCGAACAAAGCTCTGTCAGCTTCTAGATAACCCAGCTGATGTCGTTCCCATCATCAACAGGTTGAACTTCGCACAGTGTTCATACATACATTCTGTATACAGACTCGAATCACTCAGGTACAAAACAACAAATGTGGACTAGAATTGTTTGGGTTTAAACCATCATTTGTCGAATATCTATTACATGAAATTAAATTTTCAGATATATTTCAGAATAAATTTGTCAAAATGATATTTAAAAGAAGTTCTTTATTTTGTTGCATTTGTTTTAAGACAAACTGAATTTGGTTACACATTTTCATACAAAGTGTTAACAGTAAGTATGTGCCACTTAAACCCTGAATCTTGGACAAATTTGTTTTCCAATAGTAATGCAGTTATGTGATTTTTTGAACGTTTTTATCTGGTTTTAGCTTCTTTTTTTTGGGCATAAAATAGGTTTTACAAATTAGACTGGATTTGATCAGGATTGATAAAAAAATATAACAAATTGGCTTCATGCTTCTGATCACTTAATTTTTTTCTAATTTATGCTTTGATAGTTTTGCTAATGTTTTACTAGTGACATCAAAAATTCTACTTCCACTTGCAGCTAATTTTATAGATGTTTTTTTTTGTTTTTTTAAATGGTCAGAATTTTAATATTTTTATTCTGCCTGTTAATGCTATGACAAAAACACAATTTGTTATTTTGCAGAGTCACCTTTTCTACAGACCCATGTGCTTTTTATGGAATATTTGACTACCTTGAGGACAGAACACTGTTTAAGGACAAGGATGGTAAATTGTCTTGTAGTTTTTTTTGTGTTTTTTTAAATACACATGAATATTTACGTATAAAGTTAGTGAATGATTTGAAACTGTTAAAAAGGCCTTGCATATTATATTATAGATGGATGTAACACACTCAAAGTTTATTTAAATTGTATGTTATACTTGACCAAAAAAATTAGATTTTGTGACAAAATGTGCAGTTATTATTATGTGCTTCTTTGAGAGTGTGTGCATGCATATGTGTACACATACTGGTCTACATTAGTACATGTACATATTCATGTGGACTTTAATTTATTTTTTAGGAATGTGGCAGTGTATTTTATCAGTTGCTGACAGAATTTTTGAAGGCTTTCTGGATATTACTGCAGAAAAGGTAAATACAGATCAATATTTTAGTGATTGTGCAGTTACATTTATAGGGTGTATACTACCAAATCAAATCCCATAGACGACAATAGTAACATATACGGCTAAAACTCCTACCTGCAACGTATCAACCGACATAAACGCCACGGATATAAATACTACCACCCCTTACACTCAAAGTGAATCAGAAAAAAATGGGGGTCAAGCTGCTCGTTTCTGAGATAACGGGTAGCGTCTATGACTACCCTAGTTTCGCACAAAATTTGAGTACTTTTTTTTACAGGTACCCCATACATGTTTCAAGCACAAGGCTACCTGACACATTGGTACTAGATGAAATAAAATTGCACATTTATTTTACCCAGATGAAACTATTATTTTTTACAACCAACACACTCACATTTATAACCAATCACAGGACTTGTGGTGTTCACTTCTCTATCAAAAGTTCGGTGCACCTTGAACTTTGACCCAGCCGGAAGTTATTTGGTATAGTACTACCTATACTGATAACATACATTTTTCAAAAAGTGTCCAGCTATGTGTCTTTATGACAACCAGGATCTGGTGTATTCTGACATAAACTGACAACCTCACTGAAACTGTTGTTTCTACAGTGCAGCCTAATATAATGTACACCTCAAAAAGCATATATATTGCATATAGTTTTGTACAAATGCAATATGTCATATTAAACAACAAAATGTTTTAAAATAAAACTCCTGAAGATATTTACTTTCAGTTGGGTGTGTGTACTCAGGTATATATGTAGAGACATCAAAGATAGTCCGAGTACCTCTACCCCTTTAAAGAATTCCATTAAAACACATGCACTTGATTGACCCCTAGATTATGAAGACCTTAACAGGCACATCAAAGAAATATCAGTATTAAAAAAAAAAATACACTGTCTGAGGAAGGAAACACAAACATGACTGTACCTGTATGAAGTAATGACTTAATGTCCTGAACATTAGTGTTGGGAGGAAATCCTGTATGCTGGGTGTGGGTGTCTTCAAGTTACCAGGTGTGGGAATTTCAAATCCATCGGCCATGCTGATTTTCATAATGAACCATCAAAACCATTGGCAGCCACCAATATTCCTGACTATATTTTATTTATAGCCTACTGTAGTTGGAGGTTTTAATAGTTGTGATATCTGGAATAATCATGCAGCTTTAACACATTTATTTTTGATTAATTACTGAAAAAAACTATTTTTAAATGACAAAATTACCCGAACATCTATTTTCTTGCATTATTTTCTAATCCGGATGAATACAATATGTACATTAGATGTATTCCTACAATCTGTAATCCAGCAATTTATTTAGCTAGTAACATTAGGTAATACAGCTTTAACAATAAAATAAATTATCAACTTAATCCAAGGCAGATAATCAAATCTGAAAAAATTGGTTCTGAATCTAGTATAAACTCAAAATGCTTTTCATGAGAGCTAACTAAGTGATTATTAAGAAACAAAAATGATCTGGAGATCTAAGTATATGTTTAACAACCTTACTGTTATGTACAAATAAGAACAGAAGGCACAATAGTGACAACAAATTTAATTATGTTTTTGGTAAAGTTTTTCTTCAAATTTACTATAAATTTTGCATAAAACTACAAATTTGTCTAAAATATGACTTAGCACCCTATAAATATGTCAAAATGACAATAAAAATCAACTTCTTTACAAATTTGAGTTTTCAGAATTTCATACATAAAAAATTAACAATGTTAATGGAAACTAAAGACATTAACCCACTATTGGCACATGCTATTTTTAATATAAAAATAAATTGCTATTAAAATCTTAGTTCAGGTTGCCTATATATAATACCATATTTAAGAGCAGTTGCATATGGCAAGTCAAATACCATGTAAAAAGAAATTATTGAAATCTTTACAGTATGAATTATAGGCCAAAACCAACTTTTCTTCAGTGCTAACTTTGATTCAAACTCCATTCAGAGCCATGTACAGAGATTATTGTCAAGGTCAAGGTCATTGTGAACTTGCATGATCGAGTGATGGCTAATTAATCAACCAGTATAGTTTAATTAAATAAAATGACAAAATCATAATATTTTTTATTATGCACTGAATATGTGCTATAGGGTGTATACTACCAAATCAAATCCCATAGACGACAATAGTAACATATATGGCTAAAACTCCTACCTGCAACGTATCAACCGACATAAACGCCACGAATATAAATACTACCACCCCTTACACTCAAAGTGAATCAGAAAAAAATGGGGGTCATGCTGCTCGTTTCTGAGATAACGGGTAGCGTCTATGACTACCCTAGTTTCGCACAAAATTTGAGTACTTTTTTTTACAGGTACCCCATACATGTTTCAAGCACAAGGCTACCTGACACATTGGTACTAGACGAAATAAAATTGCACATTTATTTTACCCAGATGAAACTATTATTTTTTACAACCAACACACTCACATTTATAACCAATCACAGGACTTGTGGTGTTCACTTCTCTATCAAAAGTTCGGTGCACCTCGAACTTTGACCCAGCCGGAAGTTATTTGGTATAGTACTACCTATAGATGGCTCTGTGTCAGAATTATTGTTTGGTGATAAAAGAATATTTGCAAGGGACATTTCCAAATTTTAGATAACCAGAAATATGTACATGTGATTTTTACCTAATTAACCAATTGTTAGATTATATGAATTATATTTGCCTACCGTAACACACAAGTATTACAGTTTTGTCCTACACAGATGTTCCAAATGCATTTTAAACAAAATGATTTTGCAGTGAGGTAGTATTTTCAATTTGACTACCGTAACTGGTGTGCTGCTCATCAAATGTTAAAAGAACTTCATTAAAATACAGTCTTGAACATTTTTAGAATGCATGGATTTTTCTAATACATTAGCAGTTTTTTAGTTTAGAATGTATGTAACTGTTCATCGTCTAATTGATCAGCAGTTTGCATAAATGTAAACTTGCATAATTAACATGCAGACAGTATGATGGTTGACATAAATTATTGTGTCATGTATTTGAGTTAATGGTGAAATCAGTAAAGCATACATAGAGAGAGTGGGGGAATAATGTAATGGCCCTTAGTTTAGAACTAAGTATCCAGCATTATCAGTAATCCATAGCATCTATTTTAATGTGGAACTACCTTTCTTGCATTTTGTTGTTACTACAATCTAATTAACTTGAAATGGCCCTTAGTTTAGAACTAAGTATCCAGCATTATCAGTAATCCATAACATCTATTTTAATGTGGAAGTTTATGCTTTTCCTTACCTTTCTTGCATTTTGTTGTTACTACAATCTAATTAACTTGAAATCTTGTTTGTTACATGGGGCAGGATGTAGCCCAGTGGTACAGTGCTTCAGGGCTCGAACTTAACACCGGAAACGACGGCAATTGCCGTCGATGACATATAAACTGCCGTCGGTTGGGGGCGTCACCGATGGCACTTTTGTGCCGCCGGATAAAAATTACTGCCGTCTGTAAAGCTCCTCACCGACGGCAACATGTACAAATGTGTATGAACATTATCTGCCAGTATTTAACACGAGTGTTCAGATTCTGTTTGGAGTTAATAGGTGTTTAGTTACTACTACTTGATGGAACTAGTCATGCGCGTACCCTGTGTTTTTGTATAAGATACGTTCTCACTGCATTTTGCCTCCTTGCTTTCGTGTTATGCCACCCCTTTTTACGTTTGGCAGCCCCATTTGTTTTTATGTTTTCTGTGTCCATCTTTATTTTTCGGCACCCTGATATAATTTACAACACCCAGCTCTGCTATTTCAAAATGTACACTCTTTTTCACTTCTTTATCACCGCTTATAAAAACAACAAAAGTGGTAGTGTTCATTATTAAAATAATTTATTTTGGGTGTCAAATAATATATACACCGCCTTTACAAAAACGAAACTATTTTTTTATCAGCTGGTGATCGATTCATTCGATGAAGATGGAAATAAAAAGAACAGAAAAATGTTATCCCACAGTAGGAGATCACTTTTTAAAAACTCTTTATTATTTTTCAGTTATCTTAAAATCTTTATTTAAATAATAATATTAAAACTTTGATCTGTTTAGCAAAACGAATACCTGTGAACGTCAGACCGACACTCGGTTTTAACTTAACTACGTTTTAAATAACAGTGCATAAAAAAAATAAGACAGCTTGTACATCATACCAACATTTCAATACCAGATACTGAGGGGCAAAATAAGGGATAGGTATTTCCACAAAGTCGAACCAAATGTTCACTTTTTTTCTCTTTGCTTTTTTTTTTGAGAACACTATACAATTTAATGTCATAAAGAGAACAATTTTCATGTCATATTCACCGAAAATTTTGGCAAAATCGTCTCAGAAACACCAGGTTCAGTTAAATGTTAGCATAGCTAGTAGTCCATGATTCCATTTATAATAAATTCTTGTTTATTGAAATAAACTGAAGACATGTACATACAGAAAAATAATATTTCAGTCAAGTTTATTTGTTGCAAAAGTCCATTTTAAAAAATTGCCATCGGTGGGCCCTTTCACTGACGGCATTTTTTTTTTTAAATTGCCACGGGTAATAAATTCTTAAGTTCGAGCCCTGGTGCTTGCTCGATGTGCGGTTGGTGTGGAACTGTGGTATGTACTACCGTGTCTGTGGGATGGTGCATATAAAAGATCCCTTGCTGCTAATCGAAAAGAGTAGCCCATGAAGTGGTGACAGCGGGTTTCCTCTCAAGATCTGTGGTCCTTAACCATATGTCTGATGCCATATAACCGTAAATAAAATGTGTTGAGTGCGTCGTTAAATAAAACATTTCTTTTTTATTACAGCCAAGAGATGAAGCCAGAGAGAAAGAGTTGGACATGCATGCCCAGTTCCTTTTGATCAAGTTCAATCACATCCACAAGAAGATACGAAGAGTTGCAGATCGATATCTGTCAGGACTGGTTGATAGGTCAGTAAAGTGTTTCAAGATTTTACTCTTTATGTGTTTACTCTTTGGTTTAAATAATATTTATTAAGAAAAATTTATCAGTATTGAATTGGGCAATAGGCATTCTCTAGTATTAAGATGTTTCTGAATTCAGATGTAATATATAGAGGATATTTCTGTCAAATATGATTTATATCTCATTGAGTGAAGTTTGTAATCATATCTCACGAGTCCTCCTTGCACGATGAGTGTGATATGATTGCAAACTTCGCGAGATGAGATATAAATTATATTTGACAACACACATGAAATTTTCTATTTATTATATAACTTTTGGCAATTTACCTTTATTTTTAAAATGCCAGCAGCAAAATAGATCTGGCTTTCTTACAGTGAATATAACACTTTCTATAGTGATGATAACACATTTTAGAGTGAAATGTTCATGCTAAAATGTGTTATCGTCACTGAGTGACTTATAACACTTTTATTTCACTGATATTTCACTAAATGTTATATAATAAAGATATATATCTTTTAATATTTTTATGGTTATACATTGCTACCTTGTAAATTTCCACATTTGTTGTCCAGTGGACAACATTGGTGTTTAAAGTAGGGAAAACATTATATTTACCATTTGGGACTATATGTACAGCATTCACAACTGGTAGTTTTGGTCAATGTACTGTCCTATGGCACTGACATACGTATTTGGATATATAATATTGACCTTTCAGATTTCCACATTTGTTGTGGAGTGGAACATTCTTGAAAACAATTCTGGATATTTTACAAGTTTTGTCAAAGTCCTTGGATATGGTATGTTTGATTCTACAGTTATTATGTTTTACAAATTAATGACAGGTATCTGTTCAAGTATTGTTTTAAAATAAAGATTGGCAGGGTTTAAAATAAAGATACTGCATTTTTGTATGATTTTTTTATGATGAGGCTTTGATTACTTAATATTATGACATGTAATTTTTGTACAGAAAGCAACCATATATTACATCATAAAAGGTCCTTTTTCTTCAACTTTATCTCTGGTTGTTTTTTTTGTTCTTCTTGTCAGGATCCTCATCAAGATGCACCCAAGCTGTCTATCCCCAACCTGCCGTATCAGCTGCAAGTCATGGAAAATATGGCTGATCGAGAGGTAAAACACATTTAAAGTATAAAACTTGATGTTTTGTCTGTCTGTCGCAAATGTCTTAAATACGTGCTGATGTTTTTTTAGGGTGGATGGGTGTTGTGGTCATAAAGTATTATATTTAAAGACCTATCAATTAAACCATTACTGAAATTTGTTTCTATTTGTGTTTTTGTAGGGAGATATTCTTTGATATGTTTTTCAAAAGCTTGATTTCTGGACTTGTTTTTCATGGTTTGCAGAACACTGTCAAAGATTTTGCAGCCCGGTGTGGTGGTATTCTACAGGAGTCTATCAAGTGGGCCCCAAACGCCACCCGCTCACACCTGATACAGTACCTGCTACAGCTGGAGACGACATCGGAAGCCTTGCACCAGCACAGTGGTCTTGCACTCGCCACTGAGAGTGTGCTCACGTACGCAGGATACCACCAGACAGCCGCTTCACTTACAGTACGTTTGTGTTGGCTTGTATCTCACAGAAATACTTATTAAGTTTTGTTACCCAGGGTTCTGTCCATGATGGTTGGTATTGATCAGATCTAATTGGCAGTTTAGTTACAACCAGCCATATTGCTTTTATTTGCACCTCCAGCCATCACGGGCGGGACGTACCTTAGTGGTAAAGCATTTGCTTGATGCACGGTTGGTCTAGGATTGATCCCTGTCAGTGGACCCATTGGACTATTTCTCATTCCAGCCAGTGCTCCACAACTGGTGTAATAAAGGTCATGGTATGTACTATCCTGTCTGTGGGACGGTGCACATAAAAGATCCATTGCTACTAATCGAAAAGAGTAGCCCATGAAGTGGTGACAGTGGGTTTTCTCTCTCAATATCTGTGCTTTGCTTAACCATATGTCTGATACCACATAACTGTCACTAAAATGTGTTGAGTGCATCATTAAATAAAACATTTCCTTAGTTCCTTCCAGCCATCACTTACAGTACTATATCTGCATAATAATGTCATGAGTTTTACGATACCTGCCTTATGAATATATCTTTGTAATATTATTTCCATCAATTATAAGTTTATAGATGTCTGCCTGGTTATTGTTTGTTTTATGACCTCTGGAAACAGGCTTCCCCCCAGAAAAGGCATGTCATTGATATTTATTTAATTCTATAAACTAAGACATTGTATCAACAAATGTTTTAACATTTACTGTATAAATTGGTTTATAATATAGAAATGTGAATCTGTTTTACTTACTTTTAAACCATTGTTCAATGTATGGGAATAGTCTTAAATAGAATTACCATGCTTGTATATTTTAAAATATGCTTATTTGCAGGCAGCCACTTTAGATCGGCGACCATCTTGTGTCAATACTGATAGTTCCAACTTCATGGCAAATCTCAGCCTTAGAAGCAGATTCATGGGAGAGGTGTGCCATTTCTTTTTATTAATCATCAAAATTGTTGACTGAATGCTGTTTTACTATGATATTTAATATGTATTTTCGCTATACATGAAATTTTATGCTTTGTGTTTGCTCTTGCAAGTAATCCGTAACTGTTTTTTATAATGTAGAAGCCATGGTATAGATACAAAATGCTAAACTTTATACAATTCTTTATTATTAAAATTTGTATAAAATGTTTAACATTTACTACATTTTCAAAATCATAGAATACGTTCTGTGGTATTAAAAAAATAAAGTGTTAGCCACTATTAAACTTTGGCATGTTCAGGCAGATGAGCGCCTGCTGTTGGCTCAGTATGATTTAAGTCAGATTCTGGGGGAAGTGTTAACATGTGCCGGTATACACAGTGACAGATTAGACAAATTTCACCCAAGCTGTTGTTATTAGATTGGACTTTGAGATTGTACCGTTTTACTCAGAAATCCAGTTTACACAGCTACCTCTTTGGACAGAGTCCATTATATACTGAATCAGTCACAAGCACTCATTAGTGCTCATCCTCCTCAACGTGCTACCTATATTATGTAGCCTTGAAACACCACGTAGCGTTGTGTCCAATGTGCAACAACACGTATTGATACACATTTTGTTGTGTCGTTGACATAATGCAGATTAGTGTGAATCAATTTGGTTTTGGCTGAGACACCCCAAATACACTTGTGAAAGTTAACGTGGTTGAAATTCCAGCAAATGTCATCTAAACCAACCTGAACTGAAGCATATTTGCCAATGTACCGTTGACACACCAGAATCCAAAATCGAACTGTCCTATGAATATGCTGCTCTATCCACTTATATACGTGAATTGGGACCAAAGTGGATTGGTGCAGTTTGGTATTCAAATTTGGTGTATCACAACCCATATCCTATCTGGATCAATGCGCATTGTTGCAGTTTAGATTTTGGTGTGTCAGCGATATAAGATTCAGTTATTCACTTCAGGTGTTTGGGATGAAATCATTGGTGGAGGATGACCAAGCACTTGGAAAATTGCTTTGCCAGAAATTAGAGGAAGCTTTACATAGGAAAGGTCAGTAAATAAACTGTCAAACGTATTTAAACAACCAAATAATTATACAGTACTATAAGTGCTATAAGGTAGAATCTACTTTATTATTCTCCTTAATCATCTAACATTAACCTTTTGACTAGTGAATTAATTTTTTACAAAAACTGACATTGATGGGGTATAAGTTTATAACTCTTGCTCAGATATTTCACTTAAAATGTTTATAAATACCTATAATAATTTTTTGTAAGTGAAAAGATACATTGGGGTTGTTGGTGGGTGGTTTTTTTTTGGGGGGGGATTGAGGGGGGAGTTCCGATTTTGATATTTTTTAGCCCAAAAAGATCATTTAAGTTAGGCATACATTTGTGTGAATTTAGTCTCACATTGTCAGTCATTGCAGCTGACTGACCACAATTTGTGTTGGAAACCAAAACAAAAAAGAGTTGCTATCCAGCATATCTTGATATTTGTTAGTAAAACAGTCAAATTATTATCCAATTATCTGTTACAATCAGCTATCAATTTATCCAAATGACTGAGACGTTCATCAAGCAGAAATAATCAAAGGCATAAATCTGTTGATTTAAATTATGTGAATTATCATGTCATATGTTTTTTGAATACTTAACTCGATCTAACATCTTTAATAATGTGTTTCAGATACAGAAGGATGTAAGAAGTCAATGTTCAAAATATGTGCTCTGCAGATTTGTATGAATGGTATGTTGTAAAATTTATCATCATTCTCAACAGTATTGGTTGATGGACATATCTTCATAATGTACACATGAAGGCAGAACTTCCTTCTGCTGTTTATTTATTGTAACAAGAAACATTTTTATTTCAGTTTCATGAATTTTATTTTTTTGTGTTAACTTTGCTTTGTTTTATACAAATATTTTTTTCTAAAATATGTTGACCAAATATTTGTTTCAATGCCACTATATATGCACTGGTCAACTAATGAGCTTGCCATACATTTTGTTATAAATATAGTTCAATGCATTGGGATCCACTTGACAAAGGCAGTAAATATTATAACAGTATATCCTGCAGTTTCCAAAAGAAAACTGAGATCCTGCTTCCTGCTGTAGTTAGATTATAATGTAAAAACAAATTTTGAACATTGCAGAATTGAGCCGTCCATTGCTTCATGCTTTGTGTTGGACTCCAGTCCAGAATTTCAAAGTACCAACAATGGAGGTTGCTATTGCATGCTGGGAATGGTTGCTGTCAGCAAGACCAGATTTACATATTGAGGTACAGTTACCTTTTTCTCTACGTAGATGTCATTAGAAAATTGGTGCACAACATGTTGTGATTTACTTTTTAAATTATTATTATTAAAACAGAATTTAACAATATATGATAATTTTGTCTTGATAAGATTTGGTACTCTAAACTGTTGTTGGTCTGCTTTGTTTAAAAAAAAGGAAAAAAGTTTAAATAATAATAAAAATAATATTAATTATAACAATAACATCATTATTCATTGTTTTATAAAAACACTAGAAACACTTAGACACTGTTACTGTGTCACCCTTGGGTGTAAATAAACTGTTTCATATAAGTAGATGGTCAAAGTCTTGACCAAGCAGGGTGTCTGCCAGAGAGTAAAACGTGTATGGCACCATACCCAAATGTTTTTGCAGATTTTTTTAACCCTAACCCTAAACGTAACCCATTTTCTTTCTGGGGAGGTCCCCCATACTCCCTATTGACTGGTTGCATTCAATTCCATAACACCATACCCAAAAGGTTCTTTCTGGCAGAAACACTGCCAAGGACTACAGGCAGTTATAGCCAGATGCTTACTTATACCCTAATCCAGGGATGAACTGAACATAAAGTCAAACATTGAGAAAAATTCAATTTTGTTTAATTCAAGGGCTTAAGACAGATGGGTTTGTTTTAAAAAAAAAAATTGGGGTGGGAAGGGGGAGTGGTTTGATGGGTGGGGTGTTTTTAATTTATTTTTGTAAATTTTTACTTTTAATAAACAGTATTGATATTTTATTTGAGTAGACTGGGGTGGGATTTAGCTCAGTCCATTGAGGAGGTTCTTGTGTCACAGGATCGAACCACCTCGGTGGATCTATTCTGATTGCATTTTTTCTCGTTCCAACCAGTGCACCACAACTGGTCAAAGGCCGTGGTATGTGCTTTCCTGTCTATGGGAAAATGATTACAAAAGATTCCTTGCTGCAAATGGAAAAATGTATCAGGTTTCCTCTGATGACTACGAGTCATAATTACCAACTGTTTGACATCCAATAACTGATGATTAATCAATGTTCTCTAGTGGTGCTGTTAAACAAAACAAACTTAAACCTGAAAACTGCAATCATTTAACAAAATGTTTTCACTCCATTCAAATGTTTTAATTGTTTCAGTTTCTTTGTGAGATGGCTGCTGCCTGGCAAATGAGTGCCGACTTGAAGCTGGGGATCTTTTCCATTGATAAACCAATGTCGGATCCTCTGGCGAAGGCTGAAGATGAAGACCTGACACCAAATCCTCCTTCGACCATGCCTCATCAGATGTGGACTAAGGTGAGCTTAACAATCATTCAACCATTTTACACACATGATTAAAAATTTACATCCACTGAAGGTTCAAACATGTCTGTCTGAGACACATTGTCCAAATTTCACGGGGATATAGCCATGTGGGGGGTGGGTGGGTGGGGGGTGATGGGGTATTGAAGCTATAGAATTTACTATTTTAATTAGGAAATAATAATAATAATAAACTTAAAATCAAACCAAGAAAATAATTTGTTTGCCTTAGAACTAAATATGGAACAAACAGATCAGGCAGCCAATATTATCAAAGTACCATAAAAAAAACCCACACAATAGTAATAAAGTGAAAATAATAATAATAATAATAGTAATTGTAATAATTATAATAATTATAATAATAATAATATGATTTATTTTTCTTAACCCAACTTTAACTGTAAATATGTTGGACACCAAATAACTATAGTTCAAAATGTTAAGAAACGGTATTATTTAAATAGGCCTTTCCTTATTGTGTTTCTTGCCACTAATGGCAAAGATTTCCAGCTAAGATTTGTTTTTAGTAAGAGCACACATTTTTGTTATATTAATGTCAAGGGTTTTTGTCTCTCTCTTTTTTCTTTCTTTTTTAATTAAAAATCAGTGTGCACTAAAATATATTAAAACATTTTTTATTATTAATTTTTTGTTTATTTTAGTTTTTGGCTGAAAGACTTGAGATTGCCAAATACAGTAATGCATACCAGGTGGACATTTTCTTCAGTCTTCTCAACAAATCCCTTCCAGTCAGTGTTGGCAAGAGTACACCTTTGATATCAAGACATCCTGCAGCCCTTGGTCCAAGATTTCAGTGAGCTATACCATCAGAACAGTTATTCCTTTATCTAATGGTGAAAAAGACTGCTGCAGCATTAACCTTGTCCATCTCGTTAGGCACCACAATACCATTGCTTTAATTTGTGTAACAGCTTAATATAGTCTGGGCATGTGCTTTTAAAACATTTAGACTCAATCTGTAATGACATCACATGCATACAATTTGTATGACATTGCCTTGGCGTTGAAGTCTGAAGACTGTTATTTTATATGCACAGGGCCAGGTTTCGGGATTAAGTCTTCATTAAAATAACAAAAAATACTGAAATGCTTTTTCACTTCTTTTTTTCTTAGATAATTTCAAGTAGGCATTTAAAATGCAGTAGTGGACTTTTTGTTTAAATAATATTTAGAAATGTGTTCAATTTAATAAAATTCAGAACAGAATATGATGAGTAATGCCATAAATCATTGAAAAGAGGCCTGCCTTGAATAAAAGCTCAATTAGAGGCCTAGTCTCAGAGTGTCGCAAAAAACAAATAGATGCCTGCCTTGAGTAGAAGCTTGCCTTACATAGAGCCCTGTTTTTTCTGTTGTAGCCATGTCAGGTTAATGACCATGTTATACTGGGTACTCGTTACAAAAAGGTTACATAAAATCAAAAGCTTTTAACCACATGACGAGAACAACAGGAAAAGAGAATGATTTTTTTTTTTTTTTATTGACCTAAGAGGTTTCCATGTTTGCAAAACAGTTTAGAAGCCTACATTAGAAGATGACTTAACAACAAGGCTGTGTTAGAACATTTTGCATGCAACAAATCTGAAGTCTGCCTTGAATAGTGGCCTACTTTGAACAGAGGCCAAGTCCCAAAGCTTTGTGTAAAAAGAAAAATAGGAGCTAGGATTTACAATGTATTTGTGATGTATGTTATTGCAGTATCCGTCCTTTGTTTTACAGACTAATGTCAATGGGGCTATCCCTCTTACAAGGGGAAATTCTTGCTAACCCTACTGCCAAAACTGTTCTCAGAGAAAGGATTTATGCCTCCACACTGGACTACTTTTGGTATGCTATACAATGTTGTGTGACCTATAACTGTATATATAACTAAACTAATAAATAATATTGTCACTGCATTAATGTCAAATATTATTGTCACCTTAAATGTTTTTAATTTCATGTGTTAATTTGTACTTGTTTACTGCACAAGTTTATTGTATGTGAAAAATATGCCATGAGAGCATGTAACAGTTGAGTAATATATTCTTACAGGAACATTTTGTTCAGTATCGCATCGTGATATGCTACACTAATTTCAGAGATTGCTACACAATTCTAAAACATTAAATAGTAGTTGCTACTCAATTTTCAACTCATTACCAAATCAAATCAAAGCTAATCAAAATTTTTAAAACAAAATGTTCCCTGTCATACAAACAATAATTGTTTTCAGTGAATAAAAAGCAAAAACATTATTTATGAAATTCTGCATAATTTATTATATACCCTTCTTGTCTTCATTTCAGTTTAGTATTCAAACAGTATCAGGGGTTAAAAGGTGTTCCATCAAGGTGTTCGTCAGTAACATAATGGCATAAATTAAGGGTAGTTTGGGGGTTTGCTAGTGGTATGTTGGTGTTATTTTGTTTATAAAATATTTTTGCTTGTAATGAATAATATATAATATCTCCATTTGGATTCAATGGAGAATTGTTTTGTTCTTTTGTAGTCACCCAAAGATCTTGCCTACCCAGAAATGTTCTGACCTAAAAGGTGATATCATTACACTAGTGAAATTCTGGCAGCTCATGCATTCAGACAAGAAGTATCTCAGTGCCATATAATAAATGTCATATAATATCTCCATTTGGGTTTAATGGAGAATTGTTTTGTTCTTTTGTAGTCATCCAAAGATCTTGCCAACCCAGAAAGGTTCTGACCTAAGAGATGACATCATTACACTAGTGAAATTCTGGCAGCTCATGCATTCAGACAAGAAGTATCTCAATGCCAGTCTTTTCGCATTTCCAGGTAATTTACATGTAAAGAATATCAAACAACACATACTTAGATTTAGAAAAGAAACTCACTTGGAAATGTATTTATTTGGAGATAAAGAATGATGGGTTTAGTTGATTTCATTTTCCTCTACATTTTAATAAGGATTTAGAATTTTGGAATTTCAGCACTTCACTTCAGTATATGATTCCCATACACAATTGGGCAGTTTTACATTTAAATATCTACAGATATTAGAGAAAAACTATTGAGCTACAAGAAATTACAAATTGTCTGTTCTGAGTGAATGAATGTTGTTAACCTGAGCCTTTGGCAATAATTTGAAACTTCTCATAGGGAGTATGTTATTCTCTTTATTACCCATGGTTTCTCTGCTATTAAAAGCAGTTCCATCAGCCATTACATTAAATATCCCTATCTGTCAAAGTGACGTCATGGTATAATGGCTATCCTTTTATAATCAAATGTTTACCATATAAAATAATACATTTGTGATTGATTTAGAAAATATATATATATATATTTTTTAATACTATTTAAAGGAGGGGACAATCAAGGCATTTGACCTGGTATGCGTATTCAACGATATATAATGCACATTATTGCTTAATATCAACAAGTATAATCGTATAGTTAATTAATAAAACGGTTAAATGTGACGGCTATTATATATAACGGGCACAGCCATTTTGTATCATCCCAGTGAATACGCTCTCTGGCGAGCTGGTGGTTATGTAATACCTAACGTGTCACGTCAGGAATTAGTCTTCGAACTGAAGAAACAAAACATACCTGATTTTTGCGGATGCATCGCAATATTCTGTAATAATAGTCATCCCATTAAGCCAGCAACATATATATATTATAGTTAATACAAAATAAACCACCATTGTCAAAGTGTTGAAATAACTGAATTATGGTTTGGACATATATTAACCCTCGTACTGAAATAATAATCGGAGTGTTTTCTTAGTTAATTGGTCGTTTCTTTCCGTGGCCTGTATCTGTGGTTCCTGATTGGCAGGTGTATATTTAGACGGTCCCCAGACACTGTGTCTAGACACACTAAAAAGACGTGCCTCTTTTATTAAGACAACAGGGTATTGTGTTAACCGCACGGATATCCCTCTAATCATAATCGATCAATCGTCCTGCTTTATTATTGTAAGTAATTCTGTAAAAACCCTTGATTAAGTAGACTTTCCCATCTAAAATCACAAAACTTACCAATTATGTAGTCCCAAAGAAAAGAAAATTATCACTTGGGTATCGTGAGTGGTCGTTTTTGTTCGAACGTAGCATACCAATAGGCTTAATAATATGCTTTTTTTTTCTTTGGATTTTTTAAAAAAGAACAATACTATAACTCCATTTCGTTCTATTGATGCAAATTGAAATATATTTAGTTAAATAGTTTATTATACTATCAAGTCATTTATGTTGTTTTACAAGTCAGGTTGATGAAAGCGAAGTGCCTTGTCATAAATTAGAGCATTTGTTTACATTGTGCATAGAGCAGATGGACGGAGCTGACGTCAATTCGCCCCAAGCGAAAACGAAACAAAACGAAACAAAATGGCTGCCCCCAGTTAGCAGGAATAATCATGTTTTTTTATTAACTTTAAAATTACGCGTTTTTCATTTGTTAAAGTGTCAATATGTGTTGGTGGTCCGGGTATGCATCTTTCCAACACATAAATCTCTTATTTGAGTTTACTCTACCTTTAAGCCACTGCTTATAAAAATGTACAATTTCATATTAAATTTTATGAAATAAATGTGTCAAAATTTTACTGTAAATCTCTGTACATTGTATAACATATATATAATCTTGACTCCTGAATGAAAACAACCAAATGACAGGGAAGTTCCGGCCATATTAAACAACCAATCAAACATTGTCATTTATTAAGAATGTCAATCAGTGGTTATAGAAGCAATCTGCATACTTTTTTTTTATTATACCCTGTTTACAATTAACTGCCCCAATTCATGGCAAAAAAAAAAGAGATAGTTGATCTACATGACTCAGCAATCTGCATACTGATTGTCGAAAAATATTTCTGAATATTTTAACCCATATACAATGAAACCACTCAAAACCGGACCCTCTGTAAACCGGAATTCCCCCAAAATCAGAAATTGTTCAGTCCTTTTTTAAAAATCAGTACAGAAATTAACCTCTCTAAACTGGATACCTCTTAAAACCAATCATTTTATTTGGTCCCAAGAATGTCCGGTTTAGCTGGGTTTCACTGGACTTGATAATAATTAGAAATAAATTAATACTTTTAAGAACCTTTATGCACAGTAGTTTCAGCTTTTTATGGACGTTACCACAACTTTTTATTTATAAAAATTAAAGACTAATTAGTGTGAATTTTGGTTGAAATTATCTTATTGCTTATCAATTGTGTTAAACATTTTCAGATGACAGTGTCGCTGGAAACAATTTAACCATTGACAGCCTGTACCACGACCACACACGAAATCTGTCAGGTGCTTGGATGAACACAATCAAGAGCAGTGTGTCGTCGACATCTAAGCGATCAGCAAGTACGTACATGTTGAATATAGTCATTTATTCTATAACTTGCCCATAATATGTATGTTATAAACCCATTTGATAATTACCATTATTAACTCAATAATTCTTTGCTGTCAATGAGTCATTTGTTTACAAGCCAACAAGACCTGAATACCTGAACATAACATTTTGATAAGATAATGTTAACGTCATGTTACTGATGGAGGTAACTTTATAACTGATTTACTCTAAATATTGATCAGAATTACCAAATGTTTTACATCCAGTAGCCAATGATAAATAAATCAATGTGCTCTAGTGGTTTTGTTAAAGAAAACACATACACTCCTGTCACCTTAGTCTGCACGGCACAAAAGTCTGCGCACGTTAATGACGTTACATTATGTCTTGAAACAAGTGTCGGGGTATGTTTGTAAACAAACAAACAACGTTAATTTAATTCACAAAACCATTGTTAAAACAACACATCTTGATTGTGAATATGTGTATAAAACTGGTCGATAACACTTTTATTGAAAAAAAACCCTGAATTAATTTACTAAAAGTATACTTTTGCTAGCCTCGATCAACATGTTTTTCTATCACCTGTCAACACGTGTCTGTCAACGTTGTAATGATCAACCTTGCATATCAACTTACAGAAATTTACATAGAAGCTTCAATGCATACCTTATTGTAATTTATGAATCCATAAATGAAATGAATGTCTTATTTCATCTGTTGACGTAAACATCCAAGCATACTTTGAATTTCCCTCCGAGTGACACAATGCAAAATGGCTGCACACAGACTTTGAAGATTGTACTTACAGCATGGCCTATTTTAGCTATAGTCTGTTTCAAAATTATCATTGATCGTCCTATATGTCTAACGAACACTATTTGTGCTCATTTACACAGTTGACAATTTTTGTTGAATAATGATCAAATATTTTTACATTGGCTTTTCTTTATATTGTAATTTTGTGTTGTCCAAACTAAGGAGCATGAAACACCATTTATATTTATCTCATCTGCCCTATCTAAATGTTTCTGAAACAGACTATAATAGGAAGTGTTTGTTATTTAGAACTTATAAAAGTCGGATCCATTGTTTGTTGCTGTTTTATGTAAACATTAGCTACATAAGTGGTTGTTTTAATGTTTGCTGCGCAGACTTATGTGCCGTCATGCAGGCCAGTAAATGCAGGGGGGTCCCACTAAAAATGCGCTCATTACTTGAGTTTAAAAAACATTAAAATTAAAATAACTTTAGTTGTAACATGTTTATTGTTCCATTGTACTGTGGTGGTGAAACAAATATTTTTAAAGAAATATTTTAACTTTAAAATACAACACAAATGCTTAGGTGCGCAGACTTAGGTGCCACCAGTGTATTAACTTTTTATACTAAATATTGAAGTAAAATGTTACTTTAGAAGTGTTATAAGATAAATAGAATTCACAACTTGTGTTTTTTAATGTAAAATATCAACCTTGTATTGTTAATCTTGTTAATAAACTCAGTTGATATTTTTCATATTAAAAAACACTTATAATGAATCCTCTCTCTCTCTCTCTCTCTCTCTCTCTCTCTCTCACTCTCACTCTCACTCTCACTCTCACTCTCACTCTCACTCTCACCCTCACCCTCACCCTCACCCTCACCTCTCACCCTCACTCTCTCTCTCTCTCTCTCTCTCTCTCTCTCTCTCTCTCTCTCTCTCTCTCTCTCTCTCTCTCTCTCTCTCTCTCTCTCTCTCTACTCTGTCAAAAAAGAAACGCATAGGTGATAGGGAAAAAAGAAAAGTGTTTGATTTTACAAAATATAGTTTTTTTTGTACAATGTTGCTGAATTACCATGTTTGTTAATGTTCCTGGAATGGGAAAGCATGCCCAAATGCACCCTAAAACAAATTTAACGCATGTTGTGCGACAATTGCAGGAAATCGCCATGAATTGGTAAGATTTTGGCGAATGCATGTGAAACTCGGGGGGAAAAGATTGGGGTAGTGATGGGTATTTAAAGCTGCAATGCCCACAATGATGCCTCGTTTCCATTTCGACATAGACGAATTACAAGATACCAATACTAAGCCTGCCGAATAGAAACATTGCAATAGGCCGCCTCCAGTTAGGTGAATCACAGTCAGCAGTCGCACGCCACATGAACGTCCATCAGAGCACCATTTCACGTCTGGGACAGGTACCAGCAGTTCCAATCAGCTGAAGAATGGCCCAGAAGTGGAAGACCTCACATAACAACTGCAGCACAAGATTGCTACATCCGGGTTCTGCACTTGTGTCACCGAACTGCCACAGCAACGAACACTGCTGGACGCATACCTGGTTTGAGAAGGGTGTCTGCACCATTCGGAACCGACTTCGAGAAGCTGGTTTACGGGCTAGGAGACTGTATGTTGGCTCCATCCTGTGACATCAACATCCACATTTATGTGTTTGCTGGTGCACAAATTTACAGGGGTGGAACTTGGGAAACTGGCAGCAAGTATGGTTCAGCGACGATTCACGTTTCACGTTTCCTTCTACAGCGACGTGATGGACAACAACATGTTTACAGACGCCGCAATGAACGTTTTGCCAACAACTGCGTCGCCCAGGTTGACAGATTCGGTGGAGGAAGTGTCATGATGTGGGGAGCCATCTTATACATCGGCAGAAGTGAACTTGTGTTCGTACAAGGCAACCTGACAGCTGTACGCTACCGGGATGAAATTCTTCGCCGTCACATGCTTCCCATTTTGGATCAACAGAGAGAACTCTTTCAGCAGGACAATTCCAGGCCGCATACGGCACATGTAACAATGGATTTCCTACAGAATGAGAACATTAATGTGCTGCCATGGCCATCAAGATCACCAGATCTCAACCCCATTGGACATCTAAGAGACGAACTGGACAGACGTGTACACCAGCGCGACCCAGAGCCTCGGACGCTTTCGCAACTGTCACGTGCACTGCACAAAGAATGGGCTAAGATTCCACATGCCCGGATTCAGAGACTCATTCAGTCTATGTCAAGGAGATGTCGTGCAGTGATTACTGCTGCTGGTGGCCACACAAGGTACTGATTTCAGCACCCTCGTGCGACACCGTCAATACATATCCAGAACATTGTCACATACTCATGTCAAATTTGACTGTGATACGATCATAATTAACGAAATTATGCCACTTTGTATTAAAGAGATAATACCATGAATATTTCGCCTATGCGTTTCTATTTTGACGAGTATATATATATATATATATATATATATATATATATATATATATATATAAATACAGTCAAGCTTTGATAACTCAAACTTGAAGAGGACGAGGAAATAGTTCAAGTTTTCTAAATTAATATATGGGTTGAAATTTGCAACTGCATGGCAGGTGGATGATTTCGCTTGATATTGTAAGAAGCGTAAGCTTCACTGCCTACTTCAAAACTGTGAAAACTATGCACCCCCAAATGAAAGGCGAATTAATACATAACTGTCACCAATGCCTGTGGTAGATTAATTTTGCATATATTGTAAAAGTAAGTAAATAACAAAACAAAAATAATAACTCAGATGATATAGAAATACGTATGCTTGGGAATATACATGTATTTATTGACAAAAAAACAATAACGAAAAACGAAGGCCTTTACATACATACATACATGTACATATATAAATAACAGAAATTAAATGTTATAATGAATGTTGATGTATTTGGCATGTGTCAGAACATGGCGGAACGTAACTAACAAAGAAAACATTGAATGCCGAATAATACTAAGTACATTTGTTTTGCACAAAATTACTTTGAAATAAGAGAAATCACTAATCCAAATAAGGAACAAACATTTATTTATCAGTATCAGTTGACGATAAAGTTTTTACATTAACAATCATATACAATTGCTGTGAAGAAACAGCGCTAACAGTTATTACAAGTGTTCTTTGAAGTTAACCAGACTGTCTGTAATTATGTATTATGTAGCGAAGCCCTCTGCCATGTACGCAAACTGACAACCAAACACAGGATCATTTCATTCCGCTTAGTTGGCTATCTGTTATTCTGTAATTATCCCATTAATCCTCGACAGCCAAGACCACCCGAGACAGGCGCACTTCGTATGATTGACAATTCATTTGAGTTTGAGTTTTTAAAGGCCATTATTACTTGTTTATATAGCAATTTGGCCAGGATTATTGCTTTAGTGTGAGAGATCGAAGTTTAAGTTATCGAAATTTGACTGTATATATGTTCTTTTTTTTTCTTCTTTTTTTTGTATTGTTTGTATTTGTAAAGAATGGATTTTATTTAGATCAAATCTGGAAATATTTACATGCACCTTCTGTGTGGTTTTGTTTGTTGGTTTTTTTTAGAGTGGGGGAGGGGGCGGCGTTTTTGTTGGGTTTTTTTAAATTGTCCCAGATCACAAACATAGTAATGTCAGGAATGGGAATCCTGAATCACTAAATGTATAACACATAAATCCATGCACGCATAGACATACACACATATATACACACATGCCCGGATGTAGGTACAAGAGTAGTAAATATACATACATGTAATTGGTTTAATCTGGGATTTTATAAAGATGAGAACAATAATAAGAAAGAGGAGAAAGAAGTAGAATCCGAAACATGGTTTTACATCAGGGGTATGTTTCTTTTTCTTGTTTTGTGCTATCTGCAAGCAAACCCTAACAACAAAGAAATTTAGCTATTATCATATATTTCAGTTACTCATTATCATTAAATAGATTAGCCTATGAAGTCCATTGTTTATTAAATGTTTAGTACTTGCAATTTTTATATAAAATAAATCTTTCTATTTCAAACGTTTGTTTCAACACAATTTTACCAGCAGTGATTTCTAAATTCTTTTTCGGTATCTTTGTTCCATAAACATAATACTTTATGTTAATAATTAACCAATTAAGAAAGTTAGATTTTTCATTATTAAGGTGACATTATTTATATTGAAATTAATTATAATACCAGTCTAAGTCAATATCCAGTTTTGTACTGCAACCATAAGTTTTGAACCTTATTACATTGGAAAAATAGATGTGGTATGGTTTCTGGATGGTTATTACAAAAACTACACCTGTTTGAATCAACATAGTGAATAATATATAAGAAAGTTAGTAGCTAAGATTCAGTGTATTGAAACCATACTAATGTTGAATCCTTAATGCACTGAAAAAAATAGTATATAATATTTTGCCCATTCACTTGGTGCAAAGATAGAACCTTGATTGGTGTATTTAGCTTAAAATTTCAGAGTTATGGATTTAGAGTTTAATGAATTGTACATATCCTTGCATCCTCTGACTTTTTAATAAAAAAATTAAGTTTAAATGGAAGAATGGGATTATGAACCATTTTTAAGCTGTCATCTTTCAAATTATCTAAACCATATATGTATGTTTTTACTGCATTTTCCTTTGTTAAAATAATTTTTATATAGAAATAGCTTAAAGGTAGGGTCAACTCCAACAAGAGCCTTATGTGTTGGGAAGATGCATACCCGGACCACCAACACATACTGACACTTTAGCAAATTAAAAACGCGTAATTTTAGAGTTAATAAAAAACCATGATTATTCCTGCTAACTGGGGGCAACCATTTTGTTTCGTTTTTGTGACGTCCGGTGGGATAGCTTGGGGCGAAGTGACGTCAGCTCCTGACCATCTCCTGTATGTACAGTGTAAACAAAAGCAGTAATTTTCGACAAGGCGCTTCTCTTTGATCAACCTGACTTGTAAAACAGCATAAATGACGCAATAATATAAGAAACTATTTAACTAAATATATTTCAAGTTGCATTAACGGAACAAAATGGGGTTATAGTATTTTTCTCTGTTTAATAATCCAAAGGAAAAATGTACACTATTAGGCCTATTGATATGCTACGTTGGAGCAAAAACGACAACCCACGATACCCAAGTGATGATTTTTTTTTCTTTGGGACTACATAATTGGTCAGTTCTGTGGTTTTAGATGGAAAAGTCTACTTAATCAATACAGTAATAAACCATGTCCATTACAATTTTAGGGGCGACAGGTAATATTCCACAATATCGGTATGTATTTTTGTGTCTAGACAGCGTCAATTAACTGGCTCGTCTGGTTACCAATCAAATACACACCTGCCAATCAGGAATTACAGGTAGAAGCAACTAACAGCATAGACCAATTAACTAAGAAAGCACTCCGTGTATCATTTCAGTACGTAGGTTAATGCATGGGCAAAACATTGTTAATTGTTTCGACTTGTTGTGTAGCCGCTTTGACAATGGTATTTTATTTTGTATTGAATAATAATATATATATATAGTACTGGATATACTTATTACTGGCTTACTGGGATGTGTATTATTACAGAACATTGCAATGTATGACTATTTATCATCCCGCAAAAACCAGGTAGATTGTGTTTCTCTAGTTCTAAGGCTCATTCCTGATGTGACGCGTTAAGCATTACTTAACCACCAGCTCGCCAGAGGGCGTACTCACTGAGATGGTACAAAATGGCTGCGCCCGTTATATATAATAGCCGTCACATTTAACCGTTTTATTAATTAACTATACAATTATACGTGTTGATATTAAGCAATAATGTGCATTATATATCGTTAAATATGCATACCAGGCCAAATGCCTTAATTGTCCTCTCCTTTAAGATCAGTTAGTATGCTATCATTCAGCCAAATATTAATACATAAATATCATCTACGGTTTGAGTCCTCTACACATTTTCATTAAGGATCACCAACTGTCTAAAATTCAATTAAAAAAACATTACACCTTTATGTAAAAATCAAGATTTTCTTAACAGGACTTGCCATGAATGAAATGGCTCACCGACAGCAATTAAATTCTGTCCACGGAATTTAAGAAAAGAACACTTTTGCACCAAATAAATATTTTGGTGTATATTTTAAATGTATAGTGAACCGGACACCCTCAGGACCAAGTAAAATGTCCAGTTTTAAGAAGTATCCGGTTTAGTGATGTTAAGTTCTTTACTGATTTTAAAAAAAGGACCGTGAAAAATGTTCGGTTTTGAGGGAATTCCGGTTTACAGAGTGTCCAGTTTTGAAAGGTTTTGCTGTACTAATGTTATATACTGGCAGCTAATAAATACCAGATGTAAACATTTTGCTATCATTGGGGAGCTTTACCGATGGCACTTTTGTGCTGTATGTGATGCTCTCGCCCTACGGCAATTTATATCTCAATGACAGCAATTGCCGTTGTTACGTTCAAGCACTGCTTAATTTTGCATTGAGTAGGGGGATCTCTTTTTAAAATTTCAGGGAACCAGTTGATCAGTATTGTATCCCTATTTGTTACTTGACTTTCAGAGGTTGCTCGACAATTCAAAAACATTAAATAGTAGTTACTAAACAATTTTTAATGTCAATAATCAAAAGTTTGAAGACAAAAGTTTCCTAAATTTTAAGCTTAATATGTTGATATATATTCATTACATTTTAAAATCATTATTTGGTTTACTTTATAGTCAGTTTATTGTAAAATTTTAACATTTGCTTTGTGGAATCAATGTTAGTATTGTAGTATTAGGTGTAAAAATCACACAGCGATTTCTGGATTTAAGTAGGTACAGCAATGTAAACATTTACGAAGATTACAAATAATTTGTTCTCTAAAATTAAATGGACATTTTTTTTTTAGTATTTGTGTGGTTAAATGCTAAATAACTAATATTAAATTTTTTACTAAAATTAAAAGTTAAAAAAAAAAAATTAAATGAAGCATTAAATTTCAATTTTTCTGCTAATTTTAGAACGAATATATCAGTTTAATGTTAAGCTTGGAATTATATCAGTCATGGTTTGCCTTTTTTTAATTGCCAAGAACAAATAAAACTTGGTTGATAGCAAATGTGTCCTACTTTTGCTGTGTATTTGCTGATTTTGAAGAATTGAGTGAACATAACATTCTTGCATTCTGTTTTGAAATGATTTAACACCTTTTTGGTTATGAGATACTTATACATTAACACCTCTTGAACACCTCCAAACTGTTCCAGACTATTGTCAGTATAGGAATTAGAGTCGTAAACAATATTAGTAGCCTGTATGTACACAATGTCACTATACAGGACTGAGACAAATATGGGTTGGAGCCTGTATCAGGATGTGAACCCAGTACATACCAGCTTTAAGGCCACTGCACCACTGAGGATGTTTGGATTAGTATGAGAAATGGCTTGTAGACTTCAATTTCAATTTCTGACTATATCAATCCTTATTTAAACAATGTGTGATGGTTCCTGATCTGGTTGCCCTAATATTGTACCCTATGTAAAAGGTTGTAATGTCTGTAGCTGATTTGCATTAGAGCCTGATTTGCCTGAATTGTTCCGAGATGGGGACGGGACATAGTCCAGTGGTAAAGCGCTTGCCTGATGTGCGACTGGTTTAGGATCAATCCTTGTCGGTGGGCCCATTGGGCTATTGCTCGTTTCGGCCAGTCGATTGCTACTAATGGAAAAATGTAGCGTGTTTCCTCTCTAAGATTATTTGTCAGAATGACGAAATGTTTGATATCCAATAGCCGATGATTAATAAATCAGTGTGCTCTAGTGGTGTCATTAGACCAAAAATAACCAACCTTTAACTTTTGTTCTGAGTAATATAATCATATATTCATAAATTTTATATTATGTATCATTCTGTATTTGCATATGCATTGTCTAGTTTGGTAAAGTCTACAGTATTTATTTGGCTGGAATCAGACCATAGACACTCTAGGATTTGGCTGTTAGATTTGTTCTTTGTCTAGATTTAGGTGGTCGTCGCCGTTCTGTAGTGTATGGTCTCTATGGACATATAGAATCCCGTCACACAAATAGTTTTGGCAAGTATACCCTGAGTTGTGTTACTAGAGGTGTTATGCATGAGCCTCTGCCCGAGGCTTGCATTGTTCAAAGCTTGTTCTGTTCGAACTACAGACTGGAGACGTTTTAATGTGTCCAACATACTGCATGTTATGTTGCAAAGTTAACATTTTACGAATTACGGGAATGAATTATATACAGCAGAATCTCATTGGTAATAATATAGTCCCTTCAATATTCCATTTTAAAAAATCTTTAGAAAAGCATTTCATACATTACTGATGGGTTTGAAAACTTATGTACAAGGCAGTATGTGTTTTCAATCATTTGCCAGTGCTTTCATTGCAGATGTTCTCAGAAATATTAACGGCATTGTATCATGGATTGATTTTATACTGTGTCTTGTGTTCCTTTGTGGTTAATGCTAACCACCATGATCTGCCTTGTATACAGTTTAAAACAAACATCAGCTAAAAATAGTGAAAATTACCTAATAAATGGTTCAACAAAATATCTGAAAGAACATTTTATTGTTCCAAACGACTTGATTCAGCCATCATATCCCACTGATTTATGATACTTAGTATATAATTGAATTATGGCTGTGTAGCTATTAAATGGGGAAAAAAATAAGTTGGTTATACTACTGTTTTTAAATGTTATTTTAATGGATACATTACACTACATGAGTCAAACATTCTGATGGTGACAAGTCTTTATGCCAATGAGATTCTACTGTATATTATGTAACAGAGATGTGTATCTATTGAAGTTTCTTGTTGCAAAACATTAAGTCAAGTGCTAGTAATTATTACAAATAGCCACTTCATTTCTTCTTTTTTTATTACATTCATGCACAAATAAAAATGGGTTTCAGAATAGCTTCGGAATGCAGCTAGCTTGTAATTATGAATAGTGAAAACAAGTGCTATAAAAAAAATGTCAGGTGATATCTGCCCCGGATTGGGCCCCTGGCTTCCCAAAGACCGAACCCTGGGGCGGACATGCTCAAAACCTTCGTGGTATATGAGCATGCTAAAGTATAACCCATGCACTCAGGTGATAAAATTACTAGGGACTGGCTAAGATAGGGGTTTTTTTAATATTATTTAATTATACAGTTTTATTCTAGCATTCACAAGAATGTTATCAAAACATTGTCCAGTTTATTGTTTTTTGATTACAAATTTTAAAAATAATTTGTAAAATACTTTACCACAGAGTGTTTGGTCTCTTTGTTATTCTGTTGTTTTTTAAACACTGTTCTTGTTCATTTACATTTTTGTTATTGATTTTTCGGTCTCATCTTTCAAGAAGTATTCTGCTTCTGCATAGATGTTATTTTTGTTTACAGTGTTAACGTATCATCAGCTGCTTACACAGAACTGAATCAGGAGTTTATTACTGCTTTATTACTGGTTTTGTGATGAAGTTAAACTCAGTACTCTTAGTTGGAATTACATTGCTTCTAAACAAACAGCTGCCATTTTGATTTTTTAATTTATTTGATTGAAATGTTACTAATGTTAATCTTTGTATTTTGAATTAGAATCTTTGAATTGCATGTGTAATATTAAACTAGTTTGTAATATATTTTTAAATTTAAATGTACTACTAAATTGGTAGTAACATATTATGTTTTATGTCTAAACTAAACTAGTGGATAATATATTTATGTGTAATTCTAAACTGGTAGATTTGGTGGATAACACTACTGTCTTTTCCAATTGGCCCACATCTATCGGTTTTATTAGCGCAGATTTGGTTTTATTGGCAAAGCATTAGCAAAGCCAATAAAATGTGACAGTAAAATTACTGATATATGTTGGCAAATAGAAAAACATGGTAGGGTTATCCCTATTCTAATTCAACTGTTTATTGTTTTTTGTTTTTTTATTAACATATTGTCCCAATTTTATTAAGAAAAACTATTATAAATATCAGAATATGTTTATTTCTGACTTCAAAATGATTTATTATTTAAGGAATCCCACACCTGAAATTTTAGTAGAGATCCAATTGGAGTTGTTTTTACAAACATGTTGAATTAGAATATACATGTATATTGTTTAATTTATATGTGAAATTATTAATATTTTATTTGTATGTAATACTAAACTAGTGGGTATTATAATAATTATGTTTAATATTAAACCAGTAGCTAATGTATTGATTAATGTATTTACATGTGTACAACTAAATTAGTAGTAATATCTTAGTAAATTATGTGTGTAATACTAAACTAGTAAGTAAAATGATTTAATTTATTTCTGTGATACTAAACTACTTGTAGTAGGTAATATGTGTTTAACTTACTTAATTCAGGAGCTTGTCATTGATACTAAATTTACTAGTAGTATTTTTGGCTGGCATGCAAAGCTTAAGGAGAATACAAACTTGCCAGGTTGTATAATGAGAATGGCGGTTGTTATTAAATCTCAAAATGGTAGGTTAAAGTGGACACATAGTTAGTTATGTTAGTTGGTTGAGGTAGGCTTATTCTGTTGTCGAATGATTAACCATATAAAATATTTGACCAAATCCTATGACAGTATATTTGTTTTAACGGAATATTTTTGTAATACAGTATTTTTTTTTTTTTTTAGTACAAATAGACAACAAAAACATGCACTATTTTGCTAGCATGGTTCACCAGATTTATAGTTGTGTATTCAGCTCATGATATTTTAAACATGTTGATGACAAATCTTGAATTTTAATTTGAAAAAAGAATAATAATTTAATTTATTTCTTTCTGGTTTTATCAACTTGTAGTCAGCCATAAATTCTATTGTCTATTAATAAATTTTCCTTACTTTTCACCATGGGAGTTACATGCAAAGAGGATGTATGAGATTGTTTTTAGGCAAATGTTTTCCATTTCCTAATATTTAAGTATTAACTGTTCATTTCATTCAACTGACTATTATAACATGAAAGAGTTTTTTTCTTTTTCTCTGTGTGTCACTAGATCGAAGGACAAAAGTTTAATCTATTGAACATCATAATTCCAGCACAGAATTTTGATTGAGAACACTATTGTTCATATGTATTATTATAATAATAACTGCAACAACAATAATAATAGTGCTTGTAGAATCCTACCAATCACTTAGTAATGCAAGAGTGTCTCACACATCTTGTTCTAAATCTGATGTTTATATGTAGAATATATGTATGTTTACTAATTATGCCTCACAATTCATTATTATTATTATTATCATCCATAATTTGATTAGTTTGTGTTTAATGGGCTTTATACATAGCTATGATGCCATAGCACTGCTTACAGTTGTTTTCCTATTAAGTAATATTATGTTTTTAGAATGTATTTTAGTTTTAATAGAGCAGCTTTAATTTTTCAGTGTTATCATGGATATTTGATGTTCATTCTAAAATGTAACAAGACCATGGTATGATTGGTCAACTGACTTTTTATACACGCGCCTATGATGGGTCATATTATGGTATGGCATTGTCCATCCTTCTTTCCGTATGTCTGTCTGTTAACTTTTTCTTGTTGCTAATAGTGACTGTTTTAATATTTCAGGTGCAAGAAAGACAATGGGAACTGGGAGCAGCGTAATCAAAGAACATATCAAAAAGAGAAATCTCATTCTGACAATAGTGGTAAGGAGAAGCCCATTGTGATTATGATAAATTATGATAAATTTTTTATTTGTTTCAAATTTAACTACATAATATGTTAATGTGTTACACTGTAAACTGTTAAATAAATATATTATGATGAACGAAATGTCAGATTTTACAGAAATGCAACAAAACTTCTCTGATGTTGCCGCATCAGCTATTAATAAATTTCTTGATATCTTTAGGGTAATCCATGGTTGCCTTTGATTTGATTCACAGAAAAGGGAGTTTATGAATCAGAATTTTGAGGTGTGCAATTTACTTCTTTTCTTTCTTTTTACCATATTTTAGAATGGAAATTATAAGTCTTATTTATTTATTTATTATTTATGTTTTGTGGGTTTTTTACTTATTTACTTATTTACTTACTTACTTTATGTATTTTATTCTTTCAGTCGGCAGTTACAGGGTGTTCTTTAAATTATTTATTTATTTATTTTTATTTTTCAATTTTATTTATTATTATATTTTTTTAGGCTTGTCATGTTGAAGCTCTCATCACGTGGCACAATCCACTGGAGGCACCAGAGCTGAAAATACCGGATGAGGAGAAGATCATTGCATGGCGGGCAAACCCAGTGTCCGAGAAGCAGTGGCGAGAAATAGCAAGAATCACCTGGGAGATTTCACCCATCCTGGCAGTGTATCTGCCTTCAAGGTAAACCAAGAGTTACACAATTTATCACAATCTTTTGTTTGAGTAATCCTTTAGTCGTTTTAATCATTTTATCCATAGAATATATTGAAATGAAATGAAATTTTATTTTGAACAAATGGATGTTTGTTCGTTCATTCGTTCGTTTGTTCGTTCGTTCGTTTGTTCGTTTGTTCGTTTGTTCATTCATTCATTCATTTATTTCAATGTAAATGGAGATACATTTAATAGCTGATTTTATGAGCATTAAATTTTTTTACCATAATTGTTGATAAAGCAAAAAATTTTAATTCCATTTTTCAAATACATTTAGTCTAATACCAGTAGTAAAAAGTTACAGAAGCAATATTATTGGGGCAAAAGAACGTTATTAAAGAAATATTTTAATTGTTTGAACATGTTTTTTCTTCATGAATGGTTATAGTTGAAAAATAACTTGGCATATATAATTATAATAATTTGAATATATATCATCAGTGTGCATACTTGAATGATTGATATTTTGATATTTTAGGTTTGACAGTAATGATATTTTGACATTCTAGGTTTGACAGTAATGATATTTTGACATTCTAGGTTTGACAGTAATGATATTTTGACATTCTAGGTTTGACAGTAATGATATTTTGACATTCTAGGTTTGACTGTAATGATATTTTGACATTCTAGGTTTGACAGTAATGATATTTTGACATTCTAAGTTTGATTGTAATGATATTTTGATATTCTAGGTTTGACAGTAATGATATTTTGATATTCTAGGTTGACAGTAATGATATATTGACATTCTAGGTTTGACTAATGATATTTTGACATTCTAGGTTTGACAGTAATGATATTTTGATATGCTAGGTTTGGAAATCAAGAGAGTTTGGTGAAAGAGGTAACCAGACTGGTGAGGTCTAATCCCGGTTGTGTCAGTCAGATTCCTGAGGCTCTCAATTTCCTGGTCACACCAAGCAGTGTCGAGGCGGAAGCATCCGAGGTGGGTAATCTATTTAGCTAAACACTAAACAATTATTTTAAATGATGAAAAGAACCTAAAGATTAATAACATATATACTTACCTTTGAATCCAATGATGTGAGGCGTAGAGCTGCCAGAAGTCCCTGTTGTTTCGTTATCTGCTCTGAAAAAGACAGAATAACAATTTAAAAGGAGTGGGGGGGGGGGGGGGGGATCTATATAGCTAACAGGGTGGGTGCCCTTACACATCGAAAAATAATTACCAATATTGGCAAAATTTACTTTCAGAAACATCAAAATATTAAATTGCATTTACATGTATTTCTTAAAACATAGTATGGCAAGTGTTCTCATATTTTATAAATCTATTCAGTTTGATAGAACTGATAATAATTCCACATCAGCTTAATGTATTTATATATCTGCCTTAATATTTTTGTAAGTTATTTGACATTAGCCTTGATTAAAAAGTTTTACATTCAGTTTAGTACAAACAAGTATTTGCAAAATTTAAGACATTTTATTATATATTTTTTCAGCTCCCTCACATTTTGACCTGGGCAGTTGTCTCCCCTGTTTTGGCTCTGTCGTTTTTCTCACGGCTGTATCCCCCACATCCTCTCACTGCTCAGTATGCTGTCAAGTGTCTTCGAGCGCATCCACCAGTAAGTTAAAACTGTGCTCTTGGGTAAATTGATTTTTATAATTTAACTATTTTGAGTAGATCCGTCTGATATCTATCCATCCCACTGCGATATTTTGAGACTTAGCCTTTTACTGGGAGATTTGTCTGTTACGGACCACCTCATGGTTGTGTTTGATCTCAAGTGTATTTTTATTATTTAACCATCTAGAATAGATTATTCTGATTAATGTTCTTACCACTGGAGCTGTAATGATACAGGATGTCGCGATATGATATGTATCCCGATACTTGGCTCACAATACAATACGTATCGCAGTGCTTAACTTTTCATATCAGTCATCGATAATTAAACTGTTTAGTTCAAGTTTATAAGTCCGTAAATTTCTGCTTCAGCTTTTTTACCAAAAATTTGTAAAACATGAATGCATTGTATTGTATCACGATACAGCTGTCCTGAATCGATGTATTGTATTGTGGCCATTGTATCGCGATACAATACTGTATCACTGTAACGTTACAGCTCTACTTACCACCTCATGCCTTTCTTCGATATTTAGGATAGATCATCCATGCTCATTTTGTTACTGTCGCACATCATTATTCAATATAAATAAACTTTAGAATATTATCTTGTTATTGTGTACATGTTTGATAGGTGAAACTTCCTCCTCATTTTCTGTTCAGCATCCATGACAAACGGATCTTGAAGAAAACCTAATTTATTTCTTTTTTTAAATTTGTGAATGAAGACTGGGATAATATTAAATGTATGTTGTATTAATCACAATAAGTAGGAAGAAGTACAAACCAATTATTTAAACTTGTTACAGAAATATCATAAAACTAAGAAAATTCATTTATTTCAGGAAGCTCTGTTGTTTTACATACCTCAGATTGTGCAGGCTCTACGATATGACCCTGTGAGTATATCATAGTTATGTGATACCTTGTTTATCAGTCCTTTATGTACATCACACATTTTACAAGATAAGTTTCTGTGTTAAATATATCAAAGAGAAAAACATTGTTGGCAGGGAGGTAAGGGCTGTTAATTATAACTATACTTCTTTGTTACTATTTGTGTTATCTTGGCAATTGTATGATATATTGAAACATGAAGTTAATAAGTTTGTAAATTGTAAAATTACAGTGTGCATAATGTTTAAAAGATAACTTACTGTGTCTTTGAATTCTGTTTATTCAATTCAAATTCTTCCGTCGGTGGACCCATTTGGCTATTTCTTGTTCCAGCCAGTGCTCCACAACTGGTGTAGCAAAGGCCGTGGTATGTACTATCCTGTCTGCGGGATGGTGCATATAAAAGATCCCTTGCTGCTAATCGAAAAGAGTAGCCCATGAAGTGGTGACAGTGGGTTTCCTCTGTCAATATCTGTGTGGTTCTTAACCATATGTCTAACGCCATATAATCATACATAAAATGTGTTGAGTGCGTCGTTAAATAAAATATTTCCTTCCTTCCTTCAATTCAAATTCAAAATATTTTGGTGTTCCATTTTATGTTTTATGTAATCTATTGTTGGTACTGTGTAGATAATAGGCAAATTACTTATTTGTTGAGGTCATATAAGGATGATCATTGATGTTTAGATACTAAATTGTTCAACCAATCTTTAACTTGTAGATGGGCTATGTTTACGAGTTCATCTTGTGGGCTGCTTCAAGTTCCCAACTTCTTGCCCATCAGCTGTTGTGGAACATGAAAACCAACATCTACCGAGATGAGGAATCAACAGAAAAAGATGGTATTTCATTTCACCTCCTGTTGTCTCGCATTGCCAAGAATAACGCATTCATTTTGCTTTTAAAATTAGTTAATTTTGGTTCGTGTCAAAATTACCAAATGTTTGGCATCCAATAGCCAACAGGAGTGGGACATAGACAAGTGGTAAAATTCTCACCTGATGTGCAGTCGATCTAGGATCGATCCCCATTGGTGGACACATTGGACTTTTTCTTGGTCCAGCCAGTGTACCACGACTGGTATATCAAAGGCTGTGGTATGTGCTATCCAGTCTGTAAGCTGGTGCATATAAAAGATCCCTTGCTACTAATGGAAAAATGTAGCAGGTTTTCTCTCTTAGATCTGACTTTATGTCAGAATTGTTAAACAAAAACAAAAAACTTTTTTGTGACTGTCATGCTTTGCTGTTAGTGTTGGTGTGATACCTTATTTCATTTCATCAGTATAATGTTGTATTATGGGTCATTTATGACTATTAATTTGCTTTATGTATAGTTGATTAAATTCTTTGGAAATTATGAGTGGTGAAGTGCTATGACACTTGATTGGTATCTTGGGAAGAAATTGAGTGTTTTGTTTTGGTTTTTATTCCCCTGCTTCAGTGTCTCCACATCTCCTTTATTTCAAAGAATCGCCTTTATTTCATGATTCCGCTAGATCTCCTTATTTCCTCCTCTTTTTGACAAATCTCCTTTTTTGGAAAAAAGAAAATTGTCTGCATTTTTATTGGCTTATTTCCTCACAATTGAGTGTGTAACTGTATTCAACTGACTTTTATACTTTCAAATTGAACTCCTTCTGCAATAAGACACTGGTTTATAAGGGCGTATTGTTTACTTTCCCATTCATGTCAGACATTTAATTTAATACAATATCTTGTTAAAATCTTATAGATTGTGGACAGATTTCTTCAGGGCAAACCTTGAAATGTTGACTCTAGATGCTGTCAGAATGCATCTCAGGTCACTTGTTTTTTTACAAACATTTTGACAGACGACAAGGGGGCAACCCCCCACCCCGAACTCACCCCTCCCCATAGGGGTCCGCAAATAAAGCCTATGCCCGTATCTCCTTTATTTTCATTTCAAGTCTGTGGACACACTGCACTGGTCCAGCCAGAAGGAACTATAGGTTTTTTCTCTATCTGTCCATCTGTCCATCCATCTGTCTGTCTATGTATCCCACATATAGTTTTCCAGACATGTTTTTTCACCATGTCTCAAGATATTGAACTGATATTTTGTGTATAGCTTTATCATGTACTGTTATAGATCAGGTTTAACTTTGATGGCAATTTACCCATTTTTCACAGAGTTATGGTCCTTGAACTTAGGAAATACGAAAATATGTAGGGCCCGGTAATGGACATATATTGCTTCAGCAGTACTCTCAAAATGCTTGTGTAATCGATGTGTTTGTTCAGCTTTGTTGTATCTTTTTTTCTTCTTAATTTCTAGAGGACATTGGAGATAAATTGGAACAACTCATTGCGGAAATCAAAGTGGCCTTATCAGGTCCAGCTCTCGAATTTTATGCAAAAGAATTTGATTTTTTCGACAAAATAACCAATATTTCAGGATCAATCAGGTAATCTGTTTTAAAAGAAAAACTAAATCTGTATGTTCTACTTAACGTCAGTTTGTTTTACATGTTTTATCTTGTGTATACTGTTTTTATATTTAATTACATTTGTGATAGAAATAAAACAATTTTGTTTATTTTATTTTCAGAATACATTTTGCTGTGTTGTACAACTTAAAAAAAAAATGTTTGTGTAAATATTTGTCAGTGTATCACTTTCGTATATTTTAAAAGAACATATGTTTCTTTATAGACCAAATTGTTTTTCTAAATAATTGTCAGTATATCACTTTCGTATATTTTAAAAGAATATATGTTTCTTTATAGACCCTTTCCAAAAGGACCAGAAAGAAATGAAGCATGTTTAAAAGAACTCAGCAAAATTAAACTACAGCAAGGTTTGAACGAGTTGTTTTTATTAAATGCATATACAAGACCCTAAACTATAAGAAAAGTCATGTGACAAGCACAGGTTTTTTCAACTCATTATTTAGTCTGTGTAACCATGTTGACACCAAATGGGCATAGTTTTAAAATATCAAGAGGTGTTGTTAAACAAATATTCCTTTTCTAGACTACATGGCACAACTGCAATAAATTGAAAAGTGTGTTTGTTTTGTTTAACGATACCACTAGAGCACATTGATTTATTGATTATCAGCTATTGGATGTCAAACATTTGGTAAATTTTACATATAATCTTAGAGAGGAAACCTGCAAAAAATTTTCATTAGTATCAAGGGATCTTTTATATGCACCATCCCACAGACAGAATAGCACATACCATGGCATTTGATATACCAGTCATAATTTTTAAAATATCATTAGTATCAAGGGATCTTTTATATACACCATCCCACAGACAGAATAGCACATACCATGGCATTTGATATACCAGTCATGGTACACTGGCTGGAACAAGACCTAGCCCAATGGGCCCACAGACGGAGATCGATCATTGACCAAATGACCATACTGTCTTAATGTGCTGGGCTGAGGTGAGTTCATGGTATGATGAAACCCCCTCAGTGGACATATTCTCTGATTTGTATTTTTTCACATTCCAACAAGTACTACATGACTGGTTTATCACAGTATCTGCTGTCCCTTCTCTGGGAAAGTACATATAAAAGATCCCTTGGAAAAATGTAGCAGGTTTTCTCTGAAGACTACTTGTCAGAATTACCAAATGTTTTACTTCCATTAGCTAGTGATAATTAATCAGTGTGCTCTAGTGGTGTCATTAAACAAAACCAACAAACCTTTTTAATGTACTGGAATACACTTTTTGTGTTGTTTTATCTTGTATATGGTAATTGAAAATATTTCTGCGAATCGAAGTACATAACTTCTATAGACTCTCAAATTACCTTCATTTCTGCTACACCCTCTCTTTAATATTAAATGCCATTAGACCGTCTTCTTTAAATATGAACACATTAATTTTGCATTTCCAGGATGCTATCTTCCATCCAATCCTGAGGCAATAATTTTGGAGATTGACTACAAATCAGGAACCCCTATGCAGAGGTAGGATTGAGTACTGCCTGTTGTGTGCTTGAATGTGAATGAGATTCTGCATTGTACTGAGTAGTGGGTGAATGTTTTGTATAGTAACAGTGTTAACAATGCAGGGAGGTTCTAGACTGTGGAGAGCAAAGTTTCTATGGGATTATTTGTGTGATACTTCCCCGGGAAAATATATTGATTAAAACAAAATATTCGCAGTGGTGGTTATACTACCAAACACCCCCACCATCCCTTTGCACACATGCCTGCAGTGATATGCTCTTGTGAAAGTTAAAAACTAATGTTCAGTAATCATTGTAAGATTAATTGTCTCTTTGTTCAACTGGGGCCAAATTCACAAAACATTATAACTTTTCATGTACATGTGGTTGGTATCTGTTTCACACAGAAAGTTTTGGAATATGGATCATGGTAAAGATGAAAGAAAAATCTTTATATATATATTTCACACTCATTAAGTATTTTTTTTTTTTTTAAACATGGATTTTAGTAGCATGTCATGTACATAAAATGAAATTTGCAACTGAAAAACAATTGTAATAGTTACAATTGTCAATAGTACAAATAACACAGTTTGAAATATACATAAATTACTTTCTTCTGTGATCCATCTTCCATATTGACATAATTTTCTGCGTGAAATATATACTAAATACTTGTAAACATATGACTGTTTAAGCATACGACTGCTTTCTGTAAATGTAAAATTACAATATTTTGTGATAGTCTTGTTCAAATTACCGTACTAGCACAACAACAATGCTATACGACCCTGAGTTATAACATCCACTGCATAATTATCTCCCCTTGCCGGATGTATAACCTACACCCGCGCATGGGTAGACCGTATATCCTCGTTTTTGATTCTGCAGTCCTCCATTGCAGTCGTGTTCGAGTTCTGTAGTAAAAAATTTGTCAAATTGTTTATTAATTTGTCATTTTGTTTTACTCTGTCATACGAGGGGGGTTGTCTTAAACGACTGCCCCAGTTTGATCAGCATTTGTTATGTCGTTCTTGTTGTTTTGAACGCTAGTGTCATATCTGTGTAAATTGGTCCCCTTCCACGTGGGGGAAGGCTAACAAGCTGTCAAAAGACGCCGAGCGTAAGAGGATGATTAGACGTGAACGGGACGGGCGGAGCACAGTGGCAACCTCAGGGGTCGTGCTCCATACCGATTTGCTGTGAGTTGGCAAGTCGGTATCCAGTTCAAAGAGCTCGCGGACAAGTGGTAGGCGCAAGGGCGCCTCCTCGTCTGTTCGCCATCTTTGTGGTGATACCAGTAAACCCGAAGCGCCGCTTGGCGCGGAGGGGGCGCTATTGCCCCCTGCTTCGGCTGAAGCAGGGAAGGTTTCTTCCAGGTCAGGCTCCGTTCCACCTGGGGATTTGCTTTTGCCTCCGTCAGTGGAGGCGGCGCCTGTTACGGTTGTAACGGGGGCATCAGTCGGAGGGAGTGCAGTTGTGGCAGGAACGACTGTGTCTCTCAGTTCCGACTCCCATCTTGCTGATGGGGGCAGGGTTATTGGTCCTTCTGTGGAGAGGTCGATTAGCTCTAGGATGAAGTCCGCTTCGCAGCACCGTTTTTCTCACCAGATTTCTGGTGCAGGGTTGGTCGTGGCGTCCGAGGGCGCCGTTTTGGCCAAAGCATCTTTCGGTGATCGAGCCACTTGGCGAAGTCTCACAACATTGTCTCGGTCACGGAGCCGGGTGGCGTTGTTTTGGGTGCGACGCCGGTGGGCGTCCCTTCTGTTGTTGGGGCGCCTATACAGCGTCATCAACTTTTAGATCGTTCGCATGTGGCTATGTCAACTGGGTTGGCTAATCCACATGTGGTACGTTGGGTTCGGAATTCGGCGCAGGATTCGTACGTGTACGGATTTCCTGACGGTCCGGTTCAACCGACACCACCAGTCCCGTTGTCTGCTTCGGCAGAGATCAGGGAAACTGCAGCTTTCTTGGGTGCGCCTGTGTCTACACCGATGGTCAATCCGAACCTGTCAGATCAGGGTAGAGGTTCCAGGCATTATCCCTCGACTGCGTGGGCGGAACCTTTCGTTCAGGGTCCGATGGTCTCGGGGGGGACTATGTTTCTCTTTTTGAGAATTTCATGGCCTGGCTAGGGGAATCGCCTCTACCAGTCCCTCCACCGCCGGGGTTTCCAGCGAGACCGGAGTTGGACTAGATTGCAGATTCAGCCGTTCTGCATCGTCCTGCCCATGCAGTTTCGTTTCCATTATGGTCAGCGCATGTCGCGTCGTTTGAGAAAATTTCTACTTCTGAAGAGGATTTTTCCTCTGAATCAGTGTGTGGTTCGGGGGAAGGGTCGGCTCCAGGTTCGGTGCTGGATGAGATTCCCAATTTGGCCGATGGTACGCCAGATGGCGATCATAATTACCAGGTGGTTCTTGGTTTTGTACGGGAACAGGTCCAACTAGTGTGTGCGGATGCAATTCCGTCAGAGGAGGCTGTTCAGTCTTACAAGGGTGTTTCGTTTAGAAACCGGCCTTTAGCGACGGACGCTCCGCGGCAGGATTTTGGCTTGACGTTTGCGCACGAGGCACATGAATCTCTTGCGGAGATTGATGCTTTGATTGCAGGTAGCGATCGTATTTTGGGGGCGGTGGTGGAAGAGTGTCCGGCAGCATTAGCTATCGGGAAACGGTTGTCTGCGGCGAAGGTTTTGTCCACGTCTTCGTATAAGACATTGGGAGCTTCCTTCCTTTCACATCCAGCGGTCGTTTCCGCTAGGGTGAAGGCAGACTGCCACCCATCTCCTAATGTCAGTGTGCCACTCACGGATTTAGAGACTTTGGAGAGGTTATCTAAACTTCTTTTTCACGTCAATAACCATTTAGGTACGTTCCTATTTGGTTTAGATAAAGCAGTCACGGGACTTCTGCCGATGGCTAAGGGTTGTTTGTTGGCGGCTTCTAAAGCCTCTCATCACGTCGCTCAGCTTGCTGGGCGTGTTTTTGCCAACAGTCTACTTCTGCGTCGGGATCACTACCTGGCGACACTGAGAGCGACGGGTGTGGTTAAAACCTACTTTCGTAGTCACTCAGTAAGGGAAACCTTACTTTTTGGGACCAATTTTAACTTGGTCATGGACCAAGAAGCGGCGAAATTCGTCACTGCTGCTCAGTCCCGAACTGCTCTAAGCGCCAGGCGGCGTCTACTTTTAAGCCTCCACCTGTTAAGAAATTGACTTTTATTGACAGTTATCAGATCCCTGTGGTTTCTGATTCGGGCGTGCAGTGGGGTAATGCCCGTGGTTCATCGAAACAGGGACGTTTTCGGGGGAAGCCGGCACGTTTTCGTGGTTCCGCTCGGGGTAAGGCGCCCAGGGGTGGGAAGCAGCCGGGATGAGGGTGCGTGGACAATCGACATCTGCTTACGGAGGTTCTGTTAGCAGATCTTCCTGTAGGGGTCAGATTGCGCCATTTTGTTCAAAGTAGGTGCGAACTGCCAGATCTGGACCTATGGGTTTTGTCGGTTGTCCGCAATGGATACAGAATTCCATTTTCATCACCCCCTCTATTGACGTCCTCCCCCCGGTTACCTGCGGTACCGTCTGTCGACAAACGAGTACTGGTGGAGAAGATGGTTGTCGAGTTTTTCGACAAGAAAGCCATCCAGGAGGTAGATTTGGGCACTCCGGGATTTTATTCCCATCTGTTCTTCGCCCAGAAGAAGAATGGCGAGTGGCGACCAATTCTAAACCTGAAGCCGCTGAATTCTTACGTCGTTATTCCATTTATGAAGATGGAGACGGTTCAGTCTGTTCGTGCTTTGCTTCAGGTGGGGGAATGGGTGGTTTGAAGGACGCTTACCTGCATGTTCCAATCCATCCGGATTTTTGGAAGTACTTGCGGTTCCTCTACGACAGCAGAGCTTACGAGTTTCAAGTTCTGCCATTCGGATTGGCCACAAGCCCTCACGTCTTTACTCGGGTAGTAAAGGCAGTGGTGGGGCGTGTACATCTGTTGGGTATACGGATGCACAATTACCTGAACGATTGGTTAATTCCGGTGGCGTCACAGACGTCTTGTGGGCATGGAGTTCGTGATCGACATGATTCTCCGATTAGGGTTTATTCCCAATTGGGTCAAGTCAGAATTAGTGCTAACGCAGGTTTTCACTTAACTCAGGGTGTTTTTGAACCTTGTGGAGGTGTCCGTTCTTCCGACGGATTCGCGACTTCACAATTTCATGACGTTGGTGCAACATCTTCTGGTGGAGCAAAGTGCATCGGTGTGCACGCTTCATGTGTTGATAGGCCATCTCGAATCGCTGGCGGTGCTGAATGTGCGGTTCAGACGGTTCAAGAGACCGCTTCAATGGCATTTGTTCCGAGTGTGGGATGGTCTCAGCTGGGATTTGGTGATACCATTGGGGCCTTGGTTCATTCTTCTGATCCAAGAGTGTCTAGTGGACAAGTGTATGTCCCAGGCCGTTCCTTTACACCCACTTTCTCCAGAGTTGGTCCTGTTTACCAATGCTTCCCACGAGGGGTTCGGTGCACACCTTTTGGATCAACATCTGTCAGGGATGTGGACTCCTTCAGAGAGGAGTCATCACATCAACCTGTTGGAGATGGAAGCAGTGCGTCGTGCTTGTCTCCATTTCAGGACTGTTATTCGACATCGTCAAATTTTTTTGAGGTCGGACAACACGTCGGTCGTTGCGTATCTCAATAGATGGGGAGGCACCAAATCCCTGTTATTGAGTATTGCGGCTTTGGAGATTCTGGAATGGTGCGACGATTGGGGAGTGGTGTTATCAGCCAAACACATTCCTTCGTCCGTGAACGTCTTGGCGGACACTTTGAGTCGTCGTTCCCCGGTTCAGACGGAGTGGATGTTGCACCGGACGGTGGCTTATCGAGTTCTTCAGTTGTGGGGGAGTCCTCAACTCGATATGTTTGCCACTCGCCTGAACAGTCAGTTGCCAGTGTTTGTATCGCCGGTACCAGACTTATGCGTTGAGCATGGACTGGACGGGACTGGATTTTTACGCCTTTCCCCTTCCGGTTCTGCTTGGCAAGTTTCTGGCAAAGATCAGACAGCAATCTTGTCGTGTCACGCTCGTAGCCCGAGTTGGGCAGCTCAAGCCTGGTTCCTCTGCTCCTGTCACTTTTAGTGCAGGAGCCGGTGCGGTTGCCATTGATACCTGCTCAGTCAGAGACTGCGTCGGACAGAGTGGCATCCGAAGCCGGAGGTTTTCCGACTTCACGCATGGCGGTTTTCGGGGATTCCCTCTGAAACCAAGGTTTTTCTAAACGGGTTGCTGAGCTCGTCTCCTCTTCGAAGCGCCAGTCTACAGAGAGGGTCTACCAGTGTCACTGGCGCGCTTGGGATCGTTGGGCGACTGAGAGGGACGTGGATCCCTTGTCGCCTACTGTTAATGACTTAGCTGAGTACTTTCTGGCTCTTGTCCAAGAAAGACAGCTGAAGGTTCAAACAGTGAGAAGTCGCCGGTCGTCCATTTTCACTGCTCTGAGGCAGTGTGGACGTCAAGATTTCTCAACGAATCTCGTGTTGCATGACTTGCTTAAGTCGTTGCAAAACACGGTTGAGAAGCCTTCCATTTTGACTAAATGGAATGTTTTTCTGGTTCTGCATGCACTCAAAGGCAAGCCCTACGAGCCTTTGAAATTCGCCAGTCTTCGTCATTTGACGTGGAAAACTTTGTTTCTGGTCTCACTAGCGGCTTGCCATCGTATTAGTGAGATTCATGCTTTTTTGCATGATTTGGTGGATTACAATACGGACGGGTCAGTTACGTTACGTACTGATCCTGTTTTCGTGGCTAAGAACCAGGTGCCAGGGGAAGAGTTTCCTCTGGCCATCATTCAGTGTTTATCTCGTACGCTTTCTGTGGATAATTCTGATAGACTTCTTTGTCCGGTGCGGGCTTTAAAATTCTATTTGGAGCGTACTAGAAATCTCCGGCAAAACACTAAGAGACTGTTTATCTCTTTCACACGCCAACCAGGAGACATTACGAAGAATGCTTTGTCGAGATGGATTGCTGCAACCATCAAACTGGCATATTAGAAGGTGGGTGATCATGTTCTGCGGAATTTCTCCGTTCGACCTCATAAGATTCGGGCGATTTCTGCTTCCCTTAATTTCCATGATTCTTTGGACATTTTCAAGGTCATGAGTGCAGGGTTTTGGAAAGGTCAACACACGTTTGACCAGTTTTATTTCCGTGATATGGCTGTTGGTCCGGACAGAACTCGGCGGATTCAATCAGTCATTGCAGGGCAGCAAGTCGTTTCGGTGTGCAGGGCCACGAGTAGGGGGCGACCCTTATTTCGTCCGGTCGCTAGCGGCAGTCTTTCTGGGAGATAGTTCTCCACCTCCTGTTTGGAGAGTGGGGGGTGGATGGTTGACTATCTGGGGCAGTCGAGTGTCTTTTACCATTACTTGGTGTGCAAGTTTCCTCACCTTGTTAACTTGGTTTACTTTTAATTGGGGTTGTAGCTCTTCAATTTAAAAGTCACTTTGACATTTTATACCTCGTATGATGTGGGTTGCTTTTTCACTGTATCATTACTTGAGACGAACACTACTGGTTGAATGGGTAAGCCCTCCTTGTTTTCTTACCTCCTCCCTTTAATGTTAAATTCTCGTGCTTTAACGGTGTTATATCACGTCTGTTATAGCATTGTTGTTGTCAGAGTACGGTAAGTTGAATAAGACTATTAGAAAATTTGTTTCTAATTTTCATTATTATTCATACTTACCTAGTACTAGCACAACAACCGTTACCTCCCACCCACCCCGAGGGAGGTCTTTTTTTATTCAGTCATTCCGGACTTTGAATCGATAACGAGGATATACGGTCTACCCATGCGCAGGTGTAGGTTATACATCCGGCAAGTTGAGCTAATTCTGCAGTGGAGGTTATAACTCAGGGTCGTATAGCATTGTTGTTGTGCTAGTACTAGGTAAGTATGAATAATAATGAAAATTAGAAACAAATTTTCTAAATTTGGCTCCAGACTGTTCAACATGTTTCTTAGAATAGAGCAAATCAAAATCTTTTTGTGTCTGTAAGACCTTGAATGGACGTCATCCAGTCTAAATGTGTAACAAATGATTCCTTGAAGAATTTTTATTCTGTTTTCTTGTGCATGTAGTGTTTGTATTTTCATCTTAATACAGTGCAGCAAAGGCTCCCTACCTGGCCCGGTTCAAGGTGAAGAGGTGTGGAATTGCTGGTCTCGAGAACTTGGCAATGGGAGGACACTGTAGCAGTTCGTCATTGGATGCTGAAACTGGTTTGCAGTACTGGCAGGCCTGTATTTTCAAAGTGGGGGATGATGTTCGCCAGGTTTGTACTGCAGTCAGATCTTGTTACAGTGAAAATCAGTGTGCTCCAGTGGTGTCGTTAATAATGAAAACAAATTTGTTAAGTGATCAACTTAAGTCTTATTGTCCATCATTTTATTGCTTTTTCCGTAGTAATAAATTTGGAGTTATTTCCCTTACAATACACAGTAAAACATACATGCTTGTAAATAATGTACTAGTTATCTCCTTTCATTACATTATGAGTGTTGTAACTGACAGTACATCCAGGATTACTATATGCTTTCATCAGTTAAATAAGCTTAACATGTCCGTATCATTAATAATAAAAATGAGGCATTAGAAATGTTGTTTGCATTTGGAAGGAATTTTTCATTGTACTTGTTTGATTGTTTCCAAGATAATACTGGGTGTGTTGGAAGCTGCAGACAATGATGTAAAGAACACTTTTATGCTTTGTATATTTTTTTTAATCTAAGTTGTGTTTAGTAATGAAATTAGTGTGTCGTCAGTGGTCATAAGTTGGCTGACTTTATATTCATAACGAAACATTTGAATAACACTGTCTGTTCGTCTCTAATAGTCTTTTATTTTGACTTAATGTTTAAATTACTGGGTTTACTTTTATAAAATCTGGAAAAGGTATTGGTTATCTAAATATGGTGTGCTTCAATCATTCAAATATATGTTGGTGTATTAGGACTATTCAAGAATTGTTCACATGCAGTTAGGAGTAATTTCTTGCATACCCATCACCTACAAAATAATGTTTTAGTTTAACTAGCAATACATAAAACCCCCAAATTTGCTCTCCTAAAATAATAATTGCAGTGCCACCTACCAATTCTCCCTCATGTAGTCAGTTGAGAAACAACCCTTAATATAACTGTGATATTTTGTTTGTAGGACATGTTAGCCTTGCAGGTGATAGGAATGTTCAAGAACATCTTTGAACAGGCAGGTTTAGACTTGTACCTGGCTCCATACAGAGTTGTGGCTACTGCTCCTGGGGTAAGATAAAATAAATTTATCTTAAGCTTTACATAGTTCCACCATATTAAAAAATTATTTATATCCAGTTAAAGAAGTAATTGAATTTCTTAAAGGAGACAGCAGTGGTGAATCAGTTATAGATGATTTTCTTTAATATGTGTAATCCAGTTTTATTATTATTTTTAATATACAGAGAAAAAGAAATAAGGGAACACTTGGTATTGTAGACCAAATTTAAATCAGTATTAATGTCTCGTAATGTCTGTAATGTGGGCTTGAATGTCAGTAATGTGGAATAGACTGCCACTAATACAGTTGATTTTCTGACACTATGGGTGAGGGTTTTGGTTGCAGTCATTCTTTGCTGTCAGTGTGGGTTGTATCCCTTATTTCTTTCTAACCGTATACATAATTTTGAAGAATATCTTTTGCAGTTGTTTCTTCCAGTCTGTTAACTGTACATTATATTAAATTAAATATCTTTTGCAGTTGTTTCTTCCAGTCTGTTAACTGTACATTATATTAAATTAAATATAACTTTTTAATTATGTTTTGATCATCTGTTTAATCATTTAATCTAATTCCAGTCTTAAACACATGTTCAGCTCTTGTTTAATACAGAGAACTTTATGGATCTACTTTACAGTGTGGAGTGATAGAGTGTGTTCCTGACAGTAAGTCAAGAGACCAGATTGGCCGACAGACTGATTTTGGCATGTACGAATATTTCATTGCCAAATACGGAGAAGAACACACCTCAGAATTCCAGGCTGTAAGTTAGCCTCAACTTGTAATTATCTCAATAAGAAATTTATTTCATCAGCTAAAAAAGAAAGCAAGATAGCTAGTGGACCCATTAGGTCCTTAAAAGATAATGTCCAGGAAAAAATGTACATGAATATTGAATCTGTTGTCTCCTGAAGAATCTTAAATTGTGCATGTGGAATGTTGAGAGAGTTTTATCATTTTACAGTCAGGTTTATGTGAATTATCGTGTTCACACCATTCTTAATAAATAACGAAACTATTCTAGGCCTATTATTAAAATACACATAACAATTTTGAGTACTTGATCGATGAACTAAACAGTAACAGGTAATTACCTCTTCTTGATGTGCTTCATATAGTCACACTTCATAGCTTATGGAGGGGTTTGTCTGTCTGGTTCATTCTTAAGATTTGTCTCCAATTTCTTATTACACTTTTTGTTGCACAGTGCTGTTGTCATATTTTGTTAAAATCTGATATTCTTATTAAGTAATGCAGGTTTTAAGTCACTATATTAGTTTTATTTACATTGAGGGTTTGTGGTGGGGGTGGTTAATAAAGATTAAATTAGTTAATATTTGTTGTATGCAGGCAAGGCACAACTTCATTGTCAGCATGGCGGCATACAGCATCGTTAGCTTCCTGCTTCAGATCAAGGACAGACACAACGGAAACATCATGCTCAACAGTAAAGGCCACATCATTCACATAGGTGAGCTTGTCCAAATGTCTGAGGGGTAGAGTAGAACTAATGTACGTTAACACTATCTTAAAGTAGCTGATCCACATTTTCGAGGTACATATATTTTTTTGTTTTGGAGTTACAAATACCAGGATGAACAGCAACATTGGATTTGACAAAATTGATAATTTGGGCAGAAAGTTGTAAGTAATCTAAAAGTTTATAATAAAAAACCTAATAGTCAAAATGTATTTTACATTGTCTAATAACAAAGGCCAGCTGCTTTAAGAGACAATCTATTAACTGAAAATTTTAATTTATTTTCAAAAGTAATGTTGATGTAAAGATTACAAGTACATTTCATTTTGTTTTTAGGGGGTTTTTTTAAGGTTTTCTATATTGATTAAAATTGTCAGTTCAAGCTTGGAAGTACACTCAGATGTTTTACAGTTTCATTTACGATATGCACTAAATGTTTCAAATAATTTCTGCCATTTGCGAAAGGATTTGATCCATTAACCCTCCATCAGAGTCAAGTTAACCATATAAACAAACTAATTTCCAACAAACCTACAACATTACATACATGTATGTTGACTTTGAGGGACATTATTTCAGAATAGGATTTAAGGTAGATTTATCTTGAGAAATGGAACTGAAGGTTACGTTGATTTGATGACACCTCATATTTACTATTTCCATATGGTTACTGTGGCACCAGGGACCTAATTCACTAAACTCTCGCAACTTTGCAGTATCGCAGTGCCATGCAACAAGACTTGCAAACAGGATGCTTTGTTGTCTAGCAGAGCCTAAGAGAGCTTTGTGAATTAGGCCCTAGGTCTACATCCTAGGCAGTAGATCTAAGTTTTTATTGAACCATTTTATCCACATTCAAAATTTCATACACTAAAATTAAAACTAACCCTATGATATTTTTAATTTATATTTAACATTTACTAGTTTTACTTTTGTATATAATGATCACATTTTTTGGCATTTTATTTTTTAGATTTTGGTTTCATGTTTGAGAGTTCGCCAGGAGGGAATCTTGGTTGGGAGCCAGACATAAAACTTACGACAGAAATGTTGATGATTATGGGTGGAAATGTCGACTCGCCGCCATTCCAGTGGTTCATGGAGCTCTGTGTGCAGGGCTATCTCGCTGTCAGGTGAATCAAAATAATCACACAAATATATATTGTTACACTGTAGAGACACTGCTATTTTCTTTTCATACATAAACCTGATCTCTGACCTATGTGGTTAGAATGAAGAAGATATTACAGGACCGGAAGATGATTTTCTAAAAGATTCTAGCCAATTGTCTATTGGAATGTGTTCAAACCAGTCAGTTATTGAGGGGAGGAGTGTCAGAGGTCCAATTTTCTTCAGTTTTCTTTTAAGTATAAACCCAACTATTTACATCATTTATTAACAAATACTAAATAAATTCAAATATTTGTGTTTAAATTTGTATAAATATTTAGAAGGGTGGGAAGTAGCCCAGTGGTAAAGCACATGCCTGATGCACAGTTGATCTATTTCTCATTCTAGCCAGTGCATCACGACTGGTATATCAAAGGCCATGGTATGTGCTGTCCTGTCTGTGGGATGGTGCCTGTAAAAGATCTCTTGCCATTAATGGAAAAAAGTAGTGGGTTTCCTCTCTAAGACAGTCGGAATGACCAATGTCTGACATCCTATAACAATGATTAATAAATCGGTGTTCTCGAGTGGTGTCTTTAAACAAAACAAACTTTAAATATTTAGATTCTTGTTTATTATACACACCCAGCCATCTTCTTGTATTATTTGTAGTTACTTACAGAAGAATAGTTACCACTGTTATAATAATCAGTGTTTCTGCCAGAAATAATCTTTTGGGTATGGCGCTATGGAGTTGAATACAACAACAGTCAACTAGGGGTATGGGTGGCCTCCCCCAGAAAGAAAATGAGTTAAGTTTAGGGTTAGGGTTAAGAAAAGCATACAGTAATAATAAGAGTAATTAATTTTGTCAGAAACTTGAAATAATAAAATCTGTCAAAAAAATTTGGTATGGCGCCATACCTGTTTTACCCTCTGGCAGAAACCCTGGTAATATATGTGCCATTTGCCATGTGATATAGTTTGTTCTGTTAATGTCCATATTGTATTGTAATACACTAGTTTCAGTATTAAGTCACAACTATATAGAAATTTATTGTAGAATTAAACCCCATATGTAATTGTTTTGTGATTTTGTTTTTCAAATTATATTTTAGACCCTACCAAGAAGCAGTCGTCTCCCTTGTTTCGCTGATGCTCGACACGAGACTGCCATGTTTCCGAGGTCAGACCATCAAGCTTTTGCGACAGAGATTTGCTCCCCACGTTGCAGAACGCGAGGCAGCCAACTATCTGCTGAAGGTTATCCGCGACTGTACACTCAACTGGCGGGGAAAGACGTATGACATGCTGCAGTATTACCAGAACAAAATCCCTTACTAAGAGTTGGACAGTCAGTGACAGAAGACTTGTTAGTCACATGGGTAGAAGTAATCAGCTGTAGATATTGTGTGATCACATGTGTTTTTAAGGTTTCGTTGTGACAGAAGACTTGTTAGTCACATGGGTAGAAGTAATCAGCTGTAAATATTGTGTGATCACATGTGTTTTAAGGTTTCAATCTGATTAAACTGACACTAGAACAAAATCTCTTACTAGAGTTGTACTGTCAGTAACAGAAGATTTATTATTCAAATGGTTCGAAGTAATCAACTAAAAATATTTTGTTTTGCACTGTGATTCAACTGACATGAATAGACGTATGGCATTCAGCACCATAATAAAATCCCTTACTAACTAAGAGTTGGACAGTCAGTAACAGAAGACTTAATATTCAAATGGGCCGAAGTAATCATCTAAAAATATTGTGTTTTAAATGTTTTGCATACTGTGATTCAACTGACATGGATAAACGTATGACTTGCAGAACTTTAACTAAATTCCTTATTAAAAGTTGGATAGTCAGTAACAGAAGATTTATTATTCACATGGTTCGAAGTAATCAGTCGTAAATATTGTGATATCGCTTGTGTTATAATGGCTTTTGCATGTCATTGTGATTTAGCTGACATGGATAGATGTATGAAGTTCTGCACCATAACAGAATTTCTTTCTAAGAGCTGTACAGTCAGTAACAAGATTTATTATTCAAATGGTTTGAGTAATCAGCTGTAAATATTGTGTGATCACTTGTCTTGCAAAGGTTTTGTATGTCACTGTGATTCAGCTGCCATGGATGGACTTCCCTCCCATGCATGTGATATTGCTATATAACCAGAGAATATTTGTAATATATAACAATAATTTGTGCATGATCAACTTGACGATATTGAATTGTTTTGCTTCGTAGCTGTGATTTTCTTTGTGGTCAGTCTTCTTTTTACTGTGTTTATTCTGTGCCAGTTCCTTATCCTGTAATAATAGTTCCTTGTCACTTTTGCCTGGAATAGCCTGCTGTTTTTAGGAGACATCTTAATATATAGTAGTCTTACTGGTTAGTGTAGCTGGTGTGAAACAAAACATTTCCTTTCAAATATTATGTTTGGGCATTATAATTAATGTAAATAAAATATATTGTGTAACTGTGGATTATATAAATTTGCAACAGTTGAAGAATATAAAGAAAAGTTATATACTTTTCAAAGGAAATGGAAATAATGTTATTTGAAGAGAGGCATGACTTGGCACATTGTGTTCATTGAACAGAGGCATTACTTGGATTTCTAAAACATTGTGTTAAATTAGTTAGTTAGGTGGGATTTACCTCAGTCGGTTAAGTGCACACCTGAGGTGCTTGTGTCACAGGATCAAACCATCTCGGTGGATCTATTCAACTGACTGGAGTTTTTCTCATTCCAATCAGTACACCACAACTGGTTAAAAGCTGTGGTTTGTGCTTTTTTGTCTGTAAGAAAGTGCATATAAAAGATTTCTTGTTGCTAATGAAAAAATGTAGCGGGTTTCCTCTGATGATTAAGAGTCATAATTACCAAATGTTTGACATCCAATAGCCAATGATATCTTAATCAATGTGCTCTAGTGGTGTAATTAAACAAAACAAACGTTTAACTTTTAAATTAGTTAGTGGTTTGATATATTTTGATAGTGTGATTACATCCTACATTTTTGAACAACTACATATTAAAAGTTTAATATTTGATTCTATATCCTAGAATTGTGTATTACAAAATGTATATAATCTTTTTATATATATATAATCTATGATGTGTTTATTGTGTATTATAAAAGAATATCAAATGGACTGGTGTGACTAAAACTGCTGTAGCTAAGTAATCTTACCTTGCAACAGTACAATACAATACTACAGTCTTTTTGTGTATATATGATCAGTGTATGTTTATTGTATAGTGTAATATGTCGGATGGATTGATGTGGCTGTTATTGTTGCAACTAGGTGTGTACAGCTGAAACACTGTTTATCATATTATTAGCATTAAATGCTATTTTGTTTTTCTTAAGAAAATATATTATAAAGTGATGGATAAATATTTACATGTAGTGAATGTTCATAAAGACCGATGTTTTTTCTGTTTATGTTCTTATGTTTTTGAACTGCTCTATTAAACCAAATACTAGTTGTGGCTAGTGGACAACTACTACAGTATATTATCGATGGGCCCAATATCACAAAATATCATGTCTAATTTGGCACGTAAACGTAAATCTAGGACATAACCACAATATTTATTACTATTATAGTACAACAAATATAGCTAAAAGTACACATTTCTTTTTCATTTGTCCTTAAAATGCTCCATCTTCTGTAATAATGTAATTTTCTGTGTGAAATAAATGCCAAAAACATGTAAATATATGGCTGCTATAACTACTAGTTGCAGGCGTAAACTTGCAATGTTTTGTGAAATAGGCCTCTGATCTTTTTTGTATGGTTTGTTTTTTCTGTAGTAATTTTATTTAATAGTTATTTTGTAATTTCTGTTTTGTACCATATATAAATAGTGACTTGAATTGTACAGTTCACCAACTAGTAGAAGTGGCAAGTTGTAGCCTCTTTTTTATATAGTTCCACCTTTTATATTTGCCTGTTGCCCCATAACACTGCAAAATATGGTGTGAATGCACACACACACACACACACTCACACACTCACACTCACACTCACACTCACACTCACACTCACACTCACACACACACACACTCACAAACACTCACACTCACACTCACACACACATACACACACACACACACACACACAGACACAGACACACACACACACACACATACACACACACACACACAGACAGACACACACACACACACAGACACACTCACACACAGACACACTCACACACAGACACACACACAGACAGACACACACACACAGACACACACACACACACACACACACACTATAAAATCTACGCAAATGGTTGCATCTTTTATAGATTTCTCTTCATTCATATCTGTTTTTCATATTTGTTCTATAATATGTTACACTAATTTTTATGGATGTTTGTGTTTGTATATATCATATTTATCATCTATAATAGTTGTAACTTACCCATTTTTATTTATTATTACAAAATTTAGTATGATCTTGAGTTGCAAATGCTGTTAATGACATTCTTGTAGTTTGTGATTTTTTTGTTTTCAGCTAAAGCCTGTGATTTATATAGACTTGACTAGATGGGCACTGGCAGGCTCTGAGAGTTAACAATTTGTATAGCCCATTGACTAGATGGGCACTGGCAGGCTCTGAGAGTTAACAATTTGTATAGCCCATTGACTAGATGGGCACTGGCAGGCTCTGAGAGTTAACAATTTGTATAGCCCATTTACGGGTTATGCAAAAATTAATTCAAAATAACCCATTTCATTTTTTGTGTACCTCATTAAGACCATGCAAATGATGTCCTAAATTTTATGAGCAAATGGAAAATGGGTCAAAACTAGACTTACATTGACGAAACATCATTCTCACAATTTTCAGAGGATATCTTTTTTAATGTATTTAGGAAAATATATGATCATTGCCTACCGATACCTACCGAAAACAATTTTGCTTTTCAGGTTGAGTTTTTTGTATTTTGTGTGTGTGTGTTTTTTGTATTTAGAGCAGGGTTTAAGAAATCCACTAGCCTTTGATACCGTTTAGAGAAGTATCACTAAAAGAAAGGTGATAATTCAGCTTTAATGAAACAAAATCTACCCGCTGATGGAAACTTCATCCCAGAAGATTTGAGAGAATTGAGTAAATTTGGCATTTAGCATGTTGGTTATCTAGACGTACAATATTTCAGAGTCTGTATTATGATCTGTTATTCTGTGTGTTGGAAATTGCATGTAAAACATTGTTTACTGAACTGGCTGGTTTCAAGTTAACAATTACCATATGCTTTTTTTTTTGCTTTTTTTTTAATCCCACTGCCCCCTTTCCTTTTTCTCTCCTTTGAATTCCATCTCATTTCTTCCCGTTCTGGCAACTCTTCCTATCTTTCAACTTCTTTCGCTGTCCACCTCCACATTCCAGTCCTTGTCTCTCCAAGCGGGACAGGTGCTTGTCTCTTGTGGCTATCCATGCCACACCCCATCAGCTTTTAGCTGTGGGCTTAGTCTGACCACTTAGGGGAGTGTTCAGTAGTTACTTCTGGCATTGTTAAGAGGCACTTGTAACCACCTACTATGCACCTCTACTACCGGCGGTCGTTAGTTAGTGCCATGGGTCAGACCAGCTTTATTAGTGGCAGAGGACGAGGATGCCAGGTGGGTGCAGAGAAATACACAGAGACTGCACCCGTGGAGGGAGTTGAGACAAGTAGGCGATATGCTTACCATATGCTTAACATTAATATATGTTGATAAATAATGTGGTGCAGTGTCATTAAATAAGCATTCATGTTTGAGTAACATATTCAATTAATATTTGTTAATTCCATGGTATATGAAGTTTATTCCACTATATATACCAGTATTTTTATGTATATACACAATATGAGTTGGAATCAGCCTTACAACAATTGTAAACTTTTGTTAATAATTATGATGCTTAAACAGTAATATTTGTGTTAAATTGCACTTGAAGAAATACTTTAAAAAAAAAAAAATAATAATAATTATCATACAACAAATAATTTTGAACGCTTGTTCTATTAAACATTCCATATATTATATATTTATGTTCAGTATTCCAGTACATTTGAAGAATAATTGTCATGAGATGTATGCTCTTTATGAAATATGTGTATGTACAAAGGTGAAGAGGAGATCAGATATTTTTATGATTCAAACTAAGATTAAGATCAACAGATGCAATTAGCAACTGTCAAGAAAGTTGCCTTTAAATTCTTCCCCATGCCGGCACTGCTCGGCGAGCAGCATGAAACAGTCCCTTGCTGTGGCTTGGACCAACATGGCCCGAGTAATAAATTCTGATTTAACGGATAACTACTAAACTACCAATGATCTTTTTGATGATATTATTTTGGGGATTTCCAGCAAAATTAAAGTCAAAACATGGAAAACAAAAAAGAAGAAGAAAAAGCAAAATCCCATATCAGACTGTGTGCCTATATTTTAATGAATGGTAGTACTAGTGGTAGGACTGATAGCTGTAAGGATTGGGATTTAGTTTATAATTTATATATTATGATGTGCTACATTCGTAATATAATGCATCAGGCTATTTCTTTAGTAAGCTTTTTGTTAAATACTTAATTTCATTTTGATCACATGCTTGGCAAACAGCTTATTTATTATTCAATCTATATTGGGGGTTTTATCGAGAGAGATGTAAACTGGATACTATTCATATAATTACTGGAAGTAGTTCTATTGTTAATATGTCTTTGTTACTTTGTTACCTTTTTTTAAAATTAGGGTAAATAAGTTGGTGCAATAAACTGTATAACCATTTTTCTCTATGTGTGTTGTCATTGTGTAATGTTTTACCCCCATACAGTGGTGGCATGCCATGATCTTGGAAATGTTTGAAGACAAGCAATGGTTAGGAAAGTTTCGAATGAGAAGACACACATTTGTTTATGTTGGTACATATTAGTAATTAGTCTTGATACTGATAAATAAAACTACCGTAGTAACAATCTTGATGTTGAAAGCAAGTCATACTTACTCTGTATTGGCTTGTGTGTACATTGGAATACACCTGTGACCATTATACGATTTACATAAACATCGATTTTTACTCGTGACACAAAATGCACACAATAAAAATGCAAATATGTTTTTGCACTAAATGCAAAGTGGTATTGAATGTAAACATATTTTTTAATTTGGCCTATTTGTATTCAAAAGGGCATCTATAGTTTTTTTTAAGAAGGCGTGCAAAGGGGAATTTACAATATTCTAAACTACACAAACAATGCATTATATATGGCAAATCTTTCACCAAAATGCCATCCTGACAAAGATGTTCGACGTCACTCTTCGAAAACAGTTGCATTTAGTTTATTAATTTGCTAAACACTGGATTTTTTAGGGCACTCAAAATTGAGGGAGGGGTCCTACTATTGCAGCATCTCCTTGTATCTGTGCTTGGTGTTTAATTTTTAAGACTTAAAAATGCATGCATTTCCAATTTGATGTTATTTATTTCTGTAATGGTAATGATGGCTTGTCAAGGATCGGTTGTGATAATATTTGATGGTCAGTATTTTTGGTCTATACTACCAAATGTTACCTTATTATTGCTTTCTCTCTGTATACATACGCCGGGTATCAGTAACAGTTTTGTGGAAAAGGGCATCAAACAAATCCCCCCCCCCATTTGTTAAATAATAAAAATTGCCCCTAATGATTTGGTAAAACAAAAATTTCTTTCAGAGCATAAGCTCGGGATGAGTGTGCCTGAACCTGAATAGGATATAGACATGTAAATATGTTTGATGTCATATCAAACAGATCATTAGAATTCGTTGGGGGTGTTTGGTTGTGTTTTGTTTTTTTGGTGGAGGTTTTCTCGTTCCAGGCTGTACTCTAGTGTACAACTAGTGTAACAAAGGCAGTTGAATGTAGTCCTGTCTGTGGGATGATGCATATAAGCGACCCATTGCTGGTAAATGAAAAGAGTTGGCCTAGCCCATGGCATGGCGACAGCGGAAAAAAGTCTGCCTAGTCCATAGCATAGCGACAGCGGATTTCCTCTCTCATTACGTATGTGATCCTTAACCATAGTATTGTGTCCTATGCCATAAAACCGTAATGTCTTCTTTCTTCTTCCTGGTAACAACAAAAATTGCCATTCCTTCATGAGTGCTATCAAGACCACAGGGAGGGCCTTGTAAGTTGTTTTAAAGTTGTTTTTGGGTGGGTTTTTTTGTTGTTGTTGTTTAACGACACCACTAGAGCACATTGATTTATTAGTCATCGGCTATTGGATGTCACACATTTGGTAATTATGACACTTACTCATAGAGAGAAAACTCAGTATATTTTCCCATTAGTAGCAAGGGATCTTTAGCACATACCACGGCCTTTGACATACCAGTCTTGATACACTGGATGGAACGAGAAATAAGCTAATGGGTCCACTGACGGGGATCGATCCTAGACCAACCGTGCATCAGGTGAGTGCTCTACTACTGGGCTAGTTTCCTCCCTTTCATAAGTTGGGTAACTTATGTCAAATTCTTTTGTCTATTATATGCAACATAATATGTTTCAATCAATGCCTGTAGCAGTGTACATGCAAGACACGCCTTGTTCCTATGAAGTTTAAAGACCGCACGGAGGGCCTCGTAAGTTGATTTCAAATTTGTTTTTGTTTAACGACAATAGGTCCATTGACGGGGATCGATCCCAAATCGACCGCGCATCAAGCGAGCGCTTTACTACTGAGCTAGTCCCCCCCCCCCCCCTTTCCTGTTCCTGTGTAACAGAAGCGTGTTTCCTCTCTTTCTCGACTGATGAATGAATTAACGAAGGTTCAACGACTCCCCAGCACAAAAATACACATCGGCTATTGGGTATCAAACAAATGTATTATTGACCAAATGTTAAACACCAAATAGTCGTAATTTAAAATGTGTTGAGGTGTCGTTAAAAAACCTACCCTTATATTCCCTTTTCTAGCTATTTGGGCTGTAAAGCATAACAAATATAGTTTATCATCATTAGTCAATCTCCTGAGTGCTATCAGCAATGGTATATAAATATTATTTTTATAACAACAACAAAAAAAATTATTGAGGGGATATTGATTAATTGTTACCTTAACTTTGATTATAGAAAGTCATTTAAAAGATTATATTTATACCATAAACATTACTACTTGAACAAATCTCGGGGGAAAGGATGATGGGGAGAAAAAGTGATCGCTCTCCTTAAATTGATGATGAGATCTGTAACAACAATTTACGTTTTCAAACAACTCCCAAGAAAATAATTTAATACGCTTTTAAACGAAACATCCAAGATAGATGATATCTAATGGTCATGACTTCAATAGTTTGTTTCGTACATACCCTCCAAAGTAGTTATTTACGGCTTTTTCGCTTGTATAGGTTTGCCTTTGCGTATCAGTGTTCATTTTATTGGACGGCTTTTGTCCAAATTAAACGGAAATGCCTGAATCTGCATAACAACATTTAATCATATTAGCATTACTATTAAACAGCTATATAGGGTTGCAAATGAATATCACTACGCATTTTCACATGGATTACAGCTAATTTTGAAGGTAGAATTATGGGAATACATGTGCATGATAAAAAGGTCTCAGGTTAGCACAATTTTCCCGAATATCTGTATACATTTTGCCCGAATTTGAGGTTTTGCTCAAGCACTGCGGGGGGGGGGGGGGGGGGGGCATTTGCACGCTTATGGAAGGAAGGAAAGAAAATGGTTTAATTAATGACGCACTCAACACATTTTATTTACGGTTATATGGGGTCGGACATATGGTTAAGGACCACACACAAATATTGAGAGAAAAAACCCGCTGTCGCCAATTCATGGTTTACTCTTTCCGATTAGCAGCAAGGGATCTTTTATATACACCATCCCAGACAGGATAGCACATACCACGGCCTTTGATATACCAGTCGTGGTGCACTGACTGGAGCGAAAAATAGCCTGATTAGCCCACCGACGGGGATCGATCCCAGACCGACCGAATATTTTTATGTACTTAATATTTTTTGTATCATTAATCCTGCCGGGGATTATTACTGTACATGTTAGTTCTGCGCTACTTTTATTCCCTGTCACATTATGGTGCGGATCCAGTGGGATGGTGCTGGAGGTGCGGATCCAGTGGGAGGGTGCTGGAGGTGTACATCCAGTGGCAGGGTGCTGGAGGTGTACATCCAGTGGCAGGGTGCTGGAGGTGTACATCCAGTGGCAGGGTGCTGGAGGTGTACATCCAGTGGCAGGGTGATGGAGGTGTACATCCAGTGGGAGGGTGCTGGAGGTGTACATCCAGTGGGAGGGTGCTGGAGGTGTACATCCAGTGGGAGGGTGCTGGAGGTGTACATCCAGTGGGAGGGTGCTGGAGGTGTACATCCAGTGGCAGGGTGCTGGAGGTGTACATCCAGTGGCAGGGTGATGGAGGTGTACATCCAGTGGCAGGGTGCTGGAGGTGTACATCCAGTGGGAGGGTGCTGGAGGTGTACATCCAGTGGGAGGGTGTTGGAGGTGTACATCCAGTGGCAGGGTGATGGAGGTGTACATCCAGTGGCAGGGTGCTGGAGGTGTACATCCAGTGGCAGGGTGCAGGAGGTGCGGATCCAGTGGGAGGGTGCTGGAGGTGTACATCCAGTGGTAGGGTGCTGGAGGTGCGGATCCAGTGGCAGGGTGTTGGAGAGGCGGATCCAGTGGGAGGGTGCTGGAGAGGCGGATCCAGTGGGAGGGTGCTGGAGGTGTACATCCAGTGGCAGGGTGTTGGAGAGGCGGATCCAGTGGGAGGGTGCTGGAGAGGCGGATCCAGTGGGAGGGTGCTGGAGGTGTACATCCAGTGGCAGGGTGCTGGATGTGTACATCCAGTGGGAGGGTGCTGGAGGTGTACATCCAGTGGCAGGGTGATGGAGGTGTACATCCAGTGGCAGGGTGCTGGAGGTGTACATCCAGTGGCAGGTTGCTGGAGGTGCGGATCCAGTGGGAGGGTGCTGGAGGTGTACATCCAGTGGCAGGGTGCTGGAGGTGTACATCCAGTGGGAGGGTGCTGGAGGTGTATATCCAGTGACAGGGTGTTGGAGAGGCGGATCGAGTGGGAGGGTACTGGAGAGACGGATCCAGTGGAAGGGTGCTGGAGAGGCGGATCCAGTGGGAGGGTGCTGGAGAGGCGGATCCAGTGGGAGGGTGCTGGAGGTGTACATCCAGTGGCAGGGTGTTGGAAGTGCACATCCAGTGGGAGGGTGCTGGAGGTGCACATCCAGTGGGGGGTGCTGAAGGTGTACATCCAGTGGTTGGGTGCTGGAGAGGCGGATCCAGTGGGAGGGTGCTGGAGAGGCGGATCCAGTGGGAGGGTGCTGAAGAGGCGGATCCAGTGGGAGGATGATGGGGGTGTACATCCAGTGGGAGGGTGCTGGAGGTGTACATCCAGTGGCAGGGTGCTGGAGGTGTACATCCAGTGGCAGGGTGCTGGAGGTGTACATCCAGTGGGAGGGTGCTGGAGGTGTACATCCAGTGGGATGGTGCTGGAGGTGTACATCCAGTGGGAGGGTGCTGGAGGTGTATATCCAGTGACAGGGTGTTGGAGAGGCAGATCGAGTGGGAGGGTGCTGGAGAGACGGATCCAGTGGAAGGGTGCTGGAGAGGCGGATCCAGTGGGAGGGTGCTGAAGAGGCAGATCCAGTGGGAGGATGCTGGGGGTGTACATCCAGTGGCAGGGTGCTGGAGGTGTACATCCAGTGGCAGGGTGCTGGAGGTGTACATCCAGTGGGAGGGTGCTGGAGGTGTACATCCAGTGGGATGGTGCTGGAGGTGCACATCCTGTGGCAGGGTGTTGGAGGAGCACATCCAGTGGCAGGGTGTTGGAGGTGTACATCCAGTGGCAGGGTGTTGGAGAGGCGGATCCAGTGGGGGGTGCTGGAGAGGCGGATCAAGTGGGAGGGTGCTGAAGAGGCGGATCCAGTGGGAGGATGCTGGGGGTGTACATCCAGTGGGAGGGTGCTGGAGGTGTACATCCAGTGGCAGGGTGCTGGAGGTGTACATCCAGTGGGATGGTGCTGGAGGTGCACATCCTGTGGCAGGGTGTTGGAGGAGCACATCCAGTGGCAGGGTGTTGGAGGTGTACATCCAGTGGCAGGATGTTGGAGAGGCGGATCCAGTGGGGGGTGCTGCAGAGGCGGATCAAGTGGTAGGATGCTGGAGGGTGCATATCCAGTGGGAGGGTGCTGGAGAGGCGGATCCAGTGGGAGGGTGCTGGAGAGGCGGATCCAGTGGGAGGGTGCTGGAGGTGTACATCCAGTGGTTGGGTGCTGGAGAGGCGGATCCAGTGGGAGGGTGCTGGAGAGGCGGATCCAGTGGGAGGGTGCTGGAGGTGTACATCCAGTGGGAGGGTGCTGGGGGTGCACATCCAGTGGGAGGGTGCTGGGGGTGTACATCCAGTGGCAGGGTGCTGGAGGTGTACATCCAGTGGAAGGGTGCTGGAGGTGTACATCCAGTGGGAGGGTGCTGGAGGTGTACATCCAGTGGGAGGGTGCTGGAGGTACGGATCCAGTGGGATGGTGCTGGAGGTGTACATCCAGTGGGAGGGTGCTGGAGGTGTACATCCAGTGGGAGGGTGCTGGAGGTACGGATCCAGTGGGATGGTGCTGGAGGTGTACATCCAGTGGGAGGGTGCTGGAGGTGTACATCCAGTGGGAGGGTGCTGGAGGTACGGATCCAGTGGGATGGTGCTGGAGGTGTACATCCAGTGGGAGGGTGCTGGAGGTACGGATCCAGTGGGATGGTGCTGGAGGTGTACATCCAGTGGGAGGGTGCTGGAGGTGTACATCCAGTGGGAGGGTGCTGGAGGTACGGATCCAGTGGGATGGTGCTGGAGGTGTACATCCAGTGGGAGGGTGCTGGAGGTGTACATCCAGTGGGAGGGTGCTGGAGGTACGGATCCAGTGGGATGGTGCTGGAGGTGTACATCCAGTGGGAGGGTGCTGGAGGTGTACATCCAGTGGGAGGGTGCTGGAGGTACGGATCCAGTGGGATGGTGCTGGAGGTGTACATCCAGTGGGAGGGTGCTGGAGGTGTACATCCAGTGGGAGGGTGCTGGAGGTACGGATCCAGTGGGAGGGTGCTGGAGGTGTACATCCAGTGGGAGGGTGCTGGAGGTGTACATCCAGTGGGAGGGTGCTGGAGGTACGGATCCAGTGGGATGGTGCTGGAGGTGTACATCCAGTGGGAGGGTGCTGGAGGTGTACATCCAGTGGGAGGGTGCTGGAGGTACGGATCCAGTGGGATGGTGCTGGAGGTGTACATCCAGTGGGAGGGTGCTGGAGGTGTACATCCAGTGGGAGGGTGCTGGAGGTACGGATCCAGTGGGAGGGTGCTGGAGGTGTACATCCAGTGGGAGGGTGCTGGAGGTGTACATCCAGTGGGAGGGTGCTGGAGGTACGGATCCAGTGGGAGGGTGCTGGAGGTGTACATCCAGTGGGAGGGTGCTGGAGGTGTACATCCAGTGGGATGGTGCTGGAGGTGTACATCCAGTGGGAGGGTGCTGGAGGTGTACATCCAGTGGGAGGGTGCTGGAGGTGTACATCCAGTGGGAGGGTGCTGGAGGTACGGATCCAGTGGGATGGTGCTGGAGGTGTACATCCAGTGGGAGGGTGCTGGAGGTGTACATCCAGTGGGAGGGTGCTGGAGGTACGGATCCAGTGGGATGGTGCTGGAGGTGTACATCCAGTGGGAGGGTGCTGGAGGTGTACATCCAGTGGGAGGGTGCTGGAGGTGTACATCCAGTGGGAGGGTGCTGGAGGTGTACATCCAGTGGGAGGGTGCTGGAGGTACGGATCCAGTGGGATGGTGCTGGAGGTGTACATCCAGTGGGAGGGTGCTGGAGGTGTACATCCAGTGGGAGGGTGCTGGAGGTACGGATCCAGTGGGATGGTGCTGGAGGTGTACATCCAGTGGGAGGGTGCTGGAGGTGTACATCCAGTGGGAGGGTGCTGGAGGTACGGATCCAGTGGGATGGTGCTGGAGGTGTACATCCAGTGGGAGGGTGCTGGAGGTGTACATCCAGTGGGAGGGTGCTGGAGGTACGGATCCAGTGGGATGGTGCTGGAGGTGTACATCCAGTGGGAGGGTGCTGGAGGTGTACATCCAGTGGGAGGGTGCTGGAGGTGTACATCCAGTGGGATGGTGCTGGAGGTGTACATCCAGTGGGAGGGTGCTGGAGGTGTACATCCAGTGGGAGAGTGCTGGAGGTGTACATCCAGTGGCAGGGTGCTGGAGGTGTACATCCAGTGGGAGGGTGCTGGAGGTGTACATCCAGTGGGAGGGTGCTGGAGGTGTACATCCAGTGGCAGGGTGCTGGAGGTGTACATCCAGTGGGAGGGTGCTGGAGGTGTAGATCCAGTGGGAGGGTGCTGGAGGTACGGATCCAGTGGGATGGTGCTGGAGGTGTACATCCAGTGGGAGGGTGCTGGAGGTGTACATCCAGTGGCAGGGTGCTGGAGGTGTACATCCAGTGGGAGGGTGCTGGAGGTGTACATCCAGTGGGAGGGTGCTGGAGGTACGGATCCAGTGGGAGGGTGCTGGAGGTGTACATCCAGTGGGAGGGTGCTGGAGGTGTACATCCAGTGGCAGGGTGCTGGAGGTGTACATCCAGTGGGAGGGTGCTGGAGGTGTACATCCAGTGGGATGGTGCTGGAGGTGTACATCCAGTGGGAGGGTGCTGGAGGTGTACATCCAGTGGGAGGGTGCTGGAGGTGTACATCCAGTGGGAGGGTGCTGGAGGTGTACATCCAGTGGGAGGGTGCTGGAGGTGTACATCCAGTGGGATGGTGCTGGAGGTGTACATCCAGTGGGATGGTGCTGGAGGTGTACATCCAGTGGGAGGGTGCTGGAGGTGTACATCCAGTGGGAGGGTGCTGGAGGTGTACATCCAGTGGGAGGGTGCTGGAGGTACGGATCCAGTGGGATGGTGCTGGAGGTGTACATCCAGTGGCAGGGTGCTGGAGGTGTACATCCAGTGGGAGGGTGCTGGAGGTGTACATCCAGTGGGAGGGTGCTGGAGAGGCGGATCCAGTGGGATGGTGCTGGAGGTGCACATCCAGTGGCAGGGTGCTGGAGGTGCACATCCAGTGGGAGGGTGCTGGAGGTGTACATCCAGTGGTTGGGTGCTGGAGAGGCGGATCCAGTGGGAGGGTGCTGGAGAGGCGGATCCAGTGGGAGGGTGCTGGAGGTGTACATCCAGTGGGAGGGTGCTGGGGGTGCACATCCAGTGGGAGGGTGCTGGAGGTGTACATCCAGTGGGAGGGTGTACATCCAGTGGCAGGGTGCTGGAGGTGTACATCCAGTGGCAGGGTGCTGGAGGTGTACATCCAGTGGCAGGGTGCTGGAGGTGTACATCCAGTGGCAGGGTGCTGGAGGTGTACATCCAGTGGGAGGGTGCTGGAGGTGTACATCCAGTGGGAGGGTGCTGGAGGTACGGATCCAGTGGGATGGTGCTGGAGAGGCGGATCCAGTGGTAGGGTGCTGGAGGGTGCACATCCAGTGGGAGGGTGCTGGCGACGCGGATCCAGTGGGAGGGTGCTGGAGGTGCGGATGCAGTGGGAGGATGCTGGTCGTGCGCATCTCAATCGTATTTCGACATTTTTCGTTTAGAAAATTGCCGAAGACGTTACCATAAAACGTCGACTTTCCTTTGACGGTGACGTCAACAATGCGTTTACGTTTTAATATGCTTATTGATGTGAAAGCGATACTACGTACATTCGTCTGAATATAGTTTAACTTCACAAATGTGTGAAAGAATCGCTGTTTGACATTTATAATCATATTTATTATATATATATATATATATATATATATATATATATATATATATATATATATATAAATATTAAATACCTGTGCATGGATCTAATACTACCTAATGCTACCTAACTAGTGTGCTGTTCTGCACTGGACAATATTTCCTGCAAATGTTGAGGGGGTATGTCGATAAAGGTAAGTAAATGTTGATTGATTGATTGATTGATTGATTGATTGATTGATTGATTGATTGATTGATTGATTGATTGATTGTTTGTTTGTTTAATTGTTTCTTTATCAGAACCTATGAAGTCAGAAGTGGGGTGTGTAGGCACTGACATAGCCAGTTTTTTTATATTGTGTGTGTGTGGGGGGGGGGGGGGGGGGGAGTAACCCACATTGGAAGGAGGAACCCACACTGTCTTGAGTCGTGTTATGGGGCGACAAAAACATACAAAAGATATTAATGGGAAAATGGGCCAATACATTTGATATATAATACAAGACATGGTCACAAGGTTAAATCATTTCAGTTCAGTTCAGTTTGTTGCATCAAAGAACTGCTCTCGAAGGGCTGCAAGCTCGGATCCAAGAGGAGGATGTTGGAGGGACGCCCCCGACTCCAAAATTCGAAGTTGTCCCGAAAAATCCAGTGTTTAGCAGATGAAAATAAAGCATTTATTGTTTTTTAGCGGTGAGTTCACATGCTTACATTGTTCATCTTAATATTTCTGTGGATGTTTACAGATAATGCATGTTAGTTTACTTTTAAATACTGTAGATGCGCCTTTAAGCGTTGCACCATCTACTTTGAAAAATCCTGCATCTGTCCGTGCCGGGGGCGGGACATAGCCCAGTGGTAAAATGTTCGCTTGATGCGCGGTCGGTCTGGGATCGATCCCCGTTGGTGGGCCCATTGGGCTATTTCTCGCTCCAGCCAGTCCACCACGACTGATATATCAAAGGCAGTGGTATGTGTTATCCTGTCTGTGGGATGGTGCATATAAAAGATACCTTGCTGCTAATCAAAAGAGTAGCCCATGAAGTGGCGACAGCAGGTTTCCTCTGTCAATATCTGTGTGGTCCTTAACCATATGCCCGACGCCATATAACCATAAATAAAATGTGTTGAGTGCGTCGTTAAATAAAACATTTTTTTCTTTCTGTCCGTGACAGTTATGACAATATTAAAAACAATTTACCCCCACCATCACCACCCCCTTCTCCATCGCCAGCTTCACAGCCTTGTTGTGACCACCGCTAGATTTCAAGCTGGATCCACCACTGGTTATGATTTTACATGCAGGTTATCACCATGAACAAGCCAATCATGTCTTTAGACTGATCTTCAACATGTTGGATATCGCCGTGTGATACGATATATATCACGCGGTGTTATTTCAAGAAAACCAAAAACATCATCGTTTCAGTGTTGTAATGGATAATCTAAGGGGTAAGATTGGGAGCACCTGTCCACCCCCTAAACATCAAGTGCTCCTTTTTTAAAAAGAGAATCTGTTTACAATTTTCATTCACGAGTGCCACAATTTATTGGGGTGTCCTTTTAAGGATTTGGACTATATGCCCTTTTGCCTTTGGTCCCCTCTATAAAAATATCCTGGGACCGCCCTTGAGTTGTATCTTTATCTACTTCCCTTTGGCACTACATACAAAAATAACACAAGATATTATGTTCACAATGGAGTCATTTATTGATACAATAATTTTCATAGCATTACACTGTACTTCACATTAGCATGGGGTCTTACAAGTACGTAGGGAGGGACTGTAATTAAAGCTGTGCTCATGGATATTCATAGAAGCTAGACTTTTTATAACATTGTATAAATAGGTGATGATGTGTCTAAACATAATAATAATAATAATTAATGTATCTTTGAGTGTAAATAAATCAAAGAAATATCTTGTACTGGAAAAACCACACAGCGATGCAATATTTATCTAAGTTATTCGTATTATAAGTGAACATGACATAAAAATAAAAAAAATTACGAGAAGAACATCTTTAATTTATTATTATTATTTTAATATTTATTGTTAGATGTGTGGTAATAACACATTTTAATATATAATAATAATTCATGTGCTGGACATAACTTCAATGGAATATAATATTACGGACAAACTTTGTAAAATGATACGGTGATTTTATTTCGAAACGAATCTAAGATGAAATGTCGATGAAAGACTCGGATGCACCAAGACATGGCGAAATCAAATGATTTACCTACATACAGACATACAAAAAGAGACGCACATTCATACCATTCGGAACTCCTCGGCCGATCTCACGATTCAAACCCCGGACGAACTACAGCTGGCGACGTGTTAGCGTCTCTGTTAGTCCATACACAAACCCAGAGGTTTTTATTAAACAGTAATTTCATGCTTCAAACAACTGTTAAAGTGTCTGTGTTTGTTATTTTAAAATTACTATGATTTCATTACTATATTATCTTCTAACAATTGTTTTAGCATCTGCATGTTTGTTGTTATTAAGAATTTTAAAACATAACTATGGTGCCATTTCTATACTAGTTGTTCGTAGTTAATCCAAATGTGTGTAACATTCGGCAAAGACGAATTTGACGTTTCAAATAAATTACAATGTTTGTATACTATACTGTTTAATACATAATGGTTAGATCTCACAAACTCCGTAATCGGCCGAGGTTTTTCGTATACTATACTGTTTAATACATAATGGTTAGATCTCACAAACTCCGTAATCGGCCGAGGTTTTTCGTATACTATACTGTTTAATACATAATGGTGAGATCTCACAAACTCCGTAATCGGCCGAGGTTTTTCGTATACTATACTGTTTAATACATAATGGTGAGATCTCACAAACTCCGTAATCGGCCGAGGTTTTTCGTATACTATACTGTTTAATACATAATGGTTAGATCTCACAAACTCCGTAATCGGCCGAGGTTTTTCGTATACTATACTGTTTAATACATAATGGTTAGATCTCACAAACTCCGTAATCGGCCGAGGTTTTTCGTATACTATACTGTTTAATACATAATGGTTAGATCTCACAAACTCCGTAATCGGCCGAGGTTTTTCGTATACTATACTGTTTAATACATAATGGTTAGATCTCACAAACTCCGTAATCGGCCGAGGTTTTTCGTATACTATACTGTTTAATACATAATGGTTAGATCTCACAAACTCCGTAATCGGCCGAGGTTTTTCAAATGAAACCCATACAAAATGAATTGGAAGTCCATATGTTTGGAACTTGGATTAAAAAATAATGTATAACCAACATTAAAATAACCAGACAGATAAAAGACAAACATTTCGGGTTTTTGTTTTCTAACTGTATTTGCTTACTACCCCTACACCTGACCCCTAGGCCTACTTCGCTTCATTCCCTCGATTCTGAATCCGGTTTACTGCTTTGCTGCGCACAAAAAAATACATGGTTCTTAATATACTAATAAAATTTCGGATGCATTTATCACCACGAAATTTAATTTTAAGTAAAACGTTAGCTAAAGACCCGAACATTTCCGAACGCGCACGTCAGTATCAAATACGGTATGGAAAAATAATGGATCTCAAAATTATATTACAACACCAACTGTTCTCCAGATATTAAAATCATAACTGATTTCTTAAAGAAAATATTGCATCTACTTAACAAGGTAAATAATGTTTACGTTAAATCGAATTTTCTATAAAGAGTATTTTGACCAAAAACTGCTTGATAACTTTATAAAGAGGGACTTTAAATAGCTTCATTGTGCAAACAATGCATAAAGTTTGACCCATATACAAAGGCCACCTTCTAAATAAAGTAAAGTAATTATTGTAATCCATATTCATTTTGGTAATATTGCACAGGGTAAACATAAAAAAGGTTTAAAAGAAAAATATATTGTCTAAAAAAATTAATTCAACTATAAAAAAAAGAAGTTCAAAACGAAATCGATACACCAGTCCGCATCTAATAACATATATTTAAATTCACATGCATGCACTTGTTTCTAAGCATAAACATTATTACAAACATCGTTCAGATATTCCACTTAAATAATAATAATATCATCCTTAAACCGAGTATCTGTGTTTATATGGTTTTAAATCTATGTGCGATATATAAACGTCTATACAAAATATTTAACAGCAAATATTATACATACAAAAATACATTGATAATGGAGTATTTTTACTTGCATTCACCAGGTGCAGTTTCTGCTATAAGCAACATTGAGCAAATTATATGCAGTGGACTGTTCTATGCAGAATATATAGGCCGAATTTACGAAGTCTGTTTTTGTGTGTGTGTTTTTTAACGCATATGTGGTATACGCGGGTAAGCCATAAACAAGCTTTGTAAATCCGGCCGTGTATTTCTCTTATTATAAATGATACTAGATAACAGCTGTACATATTATGGTTTAATTATTTGAGTATTGCATATTTATATAACGTATCCGTAGATGCATTCAAACCCAGCAACGTACTTAACCTAAAATAACATGGTGGAGGTGGTTGGAGGCAGTAAAAACGCTGGAGTCTAAATTGTGTGAGAGGTAAGCAAGTGCCACAGGCGCGAAATCGCGAAGTCCATGGCGGGTGGTCAGAGTGCCCTCTTCCATGAGATTGTAAAAAAACCTAAAAACGTACCCCTTTGTGATGCTCTTATCTGCATAAAAAAAAAAAATGGTACTTTTAAATTAAAAGGGTACTTTTTTTATTTTTTTTCGTATAATTCTGAGGTGACCTATGCTCCCACCCCAGCATCCGTGGATTTGGTTTATTAAAATAATATACTCTGAAAAGTAGTTTCATTCTCTTATTAGAAACAAAAAACACCTCATAAAAACACCTCATGTTTAATTATGTTTTTCTCCAGTTGAACAGGTATCAAGCAATACTGATGAACTTCAGGCCACATAAAAAAAATATGGTAAGCATGCCCACCCGACCACCTGAAAAAACCACACCCAAAATTTAAAAAATCATTTATTTTTAATATGTGACGGAATGCTATGACCAACGTCACTCTCCAAAAACCAAAAGCATTGTTAAAAATAAAATTTCCCCTCAAATCTCAAACCCATTACCAACATGACATATGGTATAAATCCTTTCTGTTGTGAAGTTTAAAAGCATAATAACAAAAACATCCCGCACGTCCACATTTGTGGAAATAAAAGAGGACACTCGTCAGCAAAATGTGTCAATCTATACAACGAAATCTATATCAACGAAACGGCATCTAATAGTATTTCTCTATTATATAACGGGTGTTGTCTAATTCAGAATACAAGAAATTTACATCTATGCTTTTAACTATATATACCAAAATAGTGCAATACATTTTTCAACTTCTTCAGCACATATATGCTGTACAGCATACATCCAAGCAATGATGTACACACACACAGGCACGCACACGCACGCACGCAAGCACGCATACACAAGATTAATCATTCAAACATACAAACACACGCACGCATATACAAACGCACGTATACACATATTTGGACAACTTTACGAATACAAAATAGTTGTGAGGAAATAAAAGTACCACATAGATTAGTATTATGCACTGAGGTTATCACAAAAGCATGACCCATATCCGCAGAAGAAAACAAGAGAGATACAGTGCACCAAGTCTGTGTAGAGTATATAATAATGTCAAACTTAGCTAATGAGTATTTTCATTTCAAAATTGTACAGTTTTCTTCAACCAACTACAAGCATCCCATTCCTCGCTGAGGGCTGTTGTAGAAACGATCACGTGTCACGTGGGGGTTGAGATAAAAAGTTAGTTTGTTTAACGACACCACTGGAGCACATTGATTTATTCATCAACGGCTATGGATATCAAACATTTAGTAATTCTGTCACACATAGTTTTAGAGTAAACACGCTAAACACATTTCCATTAGCAGCAAGGGATCTTTTATATACACTTTTCCTCAGACAGGATACCACGGCCTTTGACATACCAGTCGTGGTGCACTGGTTAGGACGAGTAAAATCAAACAGAGAAAGGGTTCACCTCAAGCAAGCGTTCTACCATACAAAAGACAACTGACAATAAATTGAATAAAATGAAATATATATCTGTTTTCATATATGATCTGCTTTTACATTGAAATCTGGTTGATTGGAAATTTATTATTTCATTTTTTGGTGGTAAGTATTAAAACAAGTTACAACTTAACATTACCCACACCCACCTCACACGTGATCATAAACAACCCAAATAAAGGTGCACAATAAAACAAATATATGCCAAAATAAGCAAATGTAATAAGTACACCATAGAAATAAAATGGCTTGACCCAAAGTAACTAATACTGTAATAACAAATTGAATACAAAAATATCCATACGAACGTAAAATACGTAAATGGCGTGGATGTGTCTGTTCGTTGGTTTTGAGCCGATCACAATATATTGTTTAAATTTAAATAGTGAAAATTAAATTCAGGCATTGGTCTATTTAGTCTGCCCCGCACCACACCCATTCCGGAAACAAAATTACTGAATTCAACACTGTAAAAGACTTTGGACTTAATATTCAGAAAGGTATCTCATGATTGAGTCTTGCTTTTATTTGGTAGCCATTTTATATATATAATGGCTACCAAATAAAAGCAAGACGCAATCATGAGATACCTTTCTGAATATTAAGTCCAAAGTATTTTACAGTGTTGAATGTATTATATATATCGCATTCACTACACCATTTAGAAATCATTACCACTAGTCTGGTGCGGACAAGACTTTCAACCTCAAATGAAATCATTTAGTTTGAGCTGACACTTGGCAAGTCAGGGGCTCTGGCAGGATCAGTAGATAAAGATCTTCCGAGGTGTTTTTATTATCACATCCTTATCATTGTTGCATATCTCTTCAAACATTTACCACATGACGTCACATATTAATGTTAGATATGGAACCCAAATCCAACGTCCTAATCTTCATACGAATAAGAAGTTTGAATATATCTTAACTCACACATACAAAACACATTCGAGTATTCACTGATGTATTTGGTATTATAATTATCACACACATTCTAATTAAATCAAACGATTTTTCTTTCTCTAGGTCTAATACAAATCGCCAGACAATCCATAGCCAATGCGTAATTATTTACTGCCGCCTATGCCCGTTCCTGTTTCAAAATGGTCTGGTTCTAATCATTGTGAATTTTTTAGATTAAAATCTCTTCGGTTTTTAAATAGCGATGAGGACCAGTCTACTCATAAATAATGAAGTTTGGAAAATGATTGGTAAAACTTGGTTGATGGATAAAGGTGCATTCATTCTGAGGAAAGTACTATTTGCGGTTGACTATCCTAGGTCTACGTATTTCACCTAAGTCATAGATTCAATAATCATATTTTAATTGGTATGATGATATATAATAAACGTAGACAAAATACTTTATTAGGAAATATTTTGTTGTTGTTCCACAATATAATCATTGTTTTAATGATCTACTAGCATTATCGAAGGTTACTGTTTTAAAGACCACTTCTTATTTCAATGTTTTACAATACATGTAATCAGTAATATATATATATATATATATATATATATATATATATATATATATATATATATGTATATGTATATGTGTCTCTCTCTGTGTGTGTGTGTGTGTGTGTGTGTGTGTGTGTGTGTGTGTGTCTGTGTCTGTGTGTGTCTGTGTGTGTCTGTGTGTGTATTAAATATCATCTCTATGGTATTTACATCATCCAGTAATCAACCACATTAGTCAGTGTGGAAACAACCTAAAAGATATATGAATAAAATAATCATACCAAATTATAAATGCAAGCATATTCTTCTGATCATTTTTGATTTTTTAAATTGAATGATAGTTTGTTACAGAACTCGTGGATTTTAGTAACAAGTAAAGTTCTGAATGGCCATTGCCATTAAGCATAGCATATTTTGTAATTAACAGAAATACCGTTAGATAATGTTAGTGGACACTAAAACTATGTAACTGGTCTAATTTCAAATGGTAATGACATAAACAACAGAATGATAAAAGTTGGTCTTGATTAACGTTGTTGATATCATAATCTCAGGTCATTACACATTATGTATTCATATAAATGAGTAAGAAGGTTTTCTTTCTAATGCTGAAACACAAAAACAAAATATATTCTGTGTTAACATTAAGGTCAATATTTATATACACGTGAAATAAATAAATAGGTTGTAAAATTAATTACAAAAGATCTTTTAAAACATGTGACAAAAAAGAGTGTTATAAAACTCATAATTTACAACTTCCACAACACTTGTAAAGGATGGACGAATACGTGACGTATTCTCTCGTCGTCTGCTGAACATGTATATCTATAGCATACGACACTAAAAACAGAACAGCAAAACATCATGTTTTCAACTAAATAATAAATAATTAAAGCAAAAAAACCCCAAAAAATTCAGTACCATTATACACTGTGTAATATACACACAATACACATTATTCTAATTCCTTATTTAACTTTTTTTTATATATGTTTACTGTGTAACAGATAAACAAATTAATTCTTAAGATATAAAATATTTTAAGTATTTTTTTCTCAACTATCTGTAATACATTTTATGTTCTGTTTCAATTTGCGATTTTTTTTTTTTTTTATTATTATTTCTTTTTTTTGTACAACCTCCACAAAACAAATGCGGTTGTTTAAAACACTGTGTGCTGGGTGTTTTTTTTTGTCGCATACTACATGTATACATACACACCGAGACAAACTCTTGCTTAATATCGTTTTCCTTATAATATATTTTCTCTCTGATGAGGTAAGTACCTTGGCTGTTATTATTAAAACTAAATATTTTACAGTTCAAAATATTTCTAGATTAAGTAATACAAGTGTGGCTAAAATGAGACCAGTTGTATGGGGAACATTCATCAAACTATTACACCCACCCGCCCCGTACTGGTTCGCTTTTCCCGCATGCGCTTCATTGTACACTGTGTAGTTCGTGTGTGCTCCGCTGCATTTGAGCCAGTCTCTGGCTGTGGATTTGGGGTAGCCTCGTCTCTTTTTCATCTTCAGATCATAAAATTCCCAGTACTGTCGGCCTTTAAAGAAGTATGTTTTACCTGGAAGAAAAAATGATAGAAATTCTAACTAGGTTCAGACTAGGTATCAATCTTTACCTACTGAAGTATATTTCGTGTCCAGATTACCTTCTGTTGAGAACATGCATTCTGAATGCTTTAAGCTCTTAACTGATTTTTGCCAGGTGTTTTTTTTTTTTTTTTTTTTTGGTCGAATGAAAGATCATACATGTATTGGTACCTCACACGGGCTGACATTGGCTTTGAACAGATCTAGTATCGGAAGGAACAAGATCTGATATTAATCAGATTGTCAACAGAAATGCTTCATTGGAAGGATTTGTAATCATATAAGTTCTCTGGAAAGAGTTATAATTATAGAAGTTCCCTGGAAGGAGTTACAATCATAGATGTTTTAAGGAAAAGAAAAAATAACAACATTTAAAAGTCCCTGACCCTATTACCAGAAGTGTTCACGTCTTTTGTTTCGAATAGATTGTGCTTTGAGCTACTATTAACACCAGGACGACCAGAACACACTAGATAATATAAGCAACACCTTGCAAGTAATGTGTCATTTAACGGTAAACAAGCTGCAGTAGCCTAATAACTAGGATCGGTGCCTTGAAATAACGTTTTGGCAGAAACAGGTAATTAGCAAGAAAACTATGGTAAAGTTTTTTTAAATAAATAAATAAAAATAAATAATATAAATAAATAAATATATAAATAAAAATAAATAATTACATTTTCTTTGCGTCTATACACTTTACGGCAATCTGATTGGTCCAGAGGTACTTTTTTGTTGTTGTTCATATCTCGATGAACCGAACAAATTTAAGCCACGCCCTACTCTCCCACCCCCCACCCCCCCCGACCTGACTCGCACTACTTTTGTGCAACAAGCCGGATTATTCAGGCAACCATATTTAGATATTTTGAAGAAAACACGTGAAAGCTACAAAAGCAATAAACTATATATATATATACGATAAATTAATGGAAAATGCTACAGCAGAGTAGACATGTACGCATGATTTAAATAATAATAAATAAAAAACCTCCTCGCTAATCATGACATGAGATTGTTGGTGGCTGGGGCGGATCCAGCTTTTTTGATGAGGGTGAGGAGGGGGGGGGGGGTCCAAGACGAAAAGGGCACCATAACATTATGAAAAGGCACTATTAAAAAATTACCCACGGTTCACATGGACCATAATATAATAGTACTACAACAGGGACGCTGGCAGACGTATTCTACAGTGTTCTATACATTGACAGAATAAATAAATTTGTAAAAAACCTAAAAATCCTAAATAAAAGGGGCACTTCTCAAATTTGAGGGGGGGGGGGTCCGGAAACCTTGGAACCCCCCTCTAGATCCGCCCCAGGGTGGCCAAAGAAATCATGTAGGAAACGTCACGCCTACGCGGGATCATACAGTGTGCACATCGTTTTTTCGGTTCATACTTACTTCATAATAAATAAAATAATAAATAAATATAAATAAAAACAGACAAATAAACAAAATGCAATCAATTAATATACATACCATCCCAGTACTGAAACGCAGCATCAACCGGAACCGGAATTCCCCTCCATATGCTCATGTCTCTTGGATAATCGTACTCCACGTACGTGTTGTTCACGTCTAGCTTCCAGTACATGTCCCCGCTCACTAGGTACGTCCGTTTGTTGAAGCCCCACACAAACACAGTGTCTATTTTCTTGACGTCAGGAGGGATTCCAAACTCTGTGATTGGTCGACCAGCTTCTGGAAACCCGGCAACCAGATGATTGGCGTTCAAAACCCAGTATTTGTCACCTGAAAAATATTAAGATTAAAAAAGATCACTAAAATAATTTTAAATGTTTCTTTTTTTAAGTATACTAGTACTAAGTACATCTAATTCAATGTTGAGAGTTTTAGAAACCCCCCACCAGAAACCCCAGAAAGGATTCAGTAGTGTTATGCCTGTAAACTATTTTGTTTGATTTCTGCTTACTTCTAACACCTCACAAATTCCATTAAGGGAACTCCAGCTTGAATGTTGAATACACTCTAACTTTTAGCAATGATCATCATGAAATAAAAAAAATGCATGCACACCTTTTAACAATGTATTCATGGGTTGAAATTTTGAAATAAAGATCGTCAGAGACGCATTTCCAGAGCAATGTAGTCAGTGCCGGATTTATAAGGGGGCAATTGCCCCCTGCCAGAGGGGTCCCCCAGACTAAGGACTTCCATTATAAAAAAAATGTAATAATTATAAAATTAGTTCATTTTTTTTATTTGTCATGTAATTTAATTTCTATATTGAGGGGCCCCCGAACCTGAAGTGTCCCGTGCCCCTGCCCCGGGCCTCTCAAGGTCTAAATCCGTCCCTGAATGTAGTGTTGTATATTGTGAATGATGAATTTAAACAACAAAAAGTCATTAAAACCGGCACTTCAAACGGATGGGTTGGGGTATCAGGTTCACCAAGATGGCGCTATCCTATAAGAATTCATACAAACGCTTTACCACTGATCAACATCCTGTCTCGAGTAGCTAACTATACCTCTATCTTTACTCACCAACAAAGAACACAATCTTGCCATCAGTTGGAAGTTCAAACACAGCATCAACGTGGTCAATATCTTTTGGTAAACCATACCAGAATTTGTTGATGTGCACTGGGTCACGGACAATATTTCTAGAATCTAGCCGCCAAAACCACTGAAAACAAAAACAAATAAAAGATTGGTGGTTACTAAAACATACAAAAATTAAAGTACTCTTATTCACACAGTGAGCACTAAATCAGTAATGTTTGGTCTTGGAGCAAATATCCACACATTTCATTTGCCGAAACTGAGAAATTTAAGAAATTGTAGGAAATATGTAAATGAACGGTAGCCAGAAATATTATGCACTTGGGTCAATGTTTTTAATGCCATCGCATAATTAAAAAAAAATTGCACAAAGACACACATCATTCTAGTAAAGATTAAACACCTTATTTCCAATAGCAATGACTACGACAGACAGTTTTAATGTTAACTTGTTACAGGAATACAAAGCACTTACTCTTCCAATAAAGAGAAAGACTTCAGTTCTGATGACAGTGATGGCATCAAATGAATGAGCACAGGGGTCCAGTGGGTTGTCTGTATCGTCAACTTTAGGAGGTTGATGTCCGTCTGGGTTGTCTTTGGGTAGAAGTGTTGGAATGATAGACACCGTCGGCTCATCAGGAAACTCTATATCTCTATGTCCTGAAATATATAGTTTGTCTTTATATCTCCGAGTCTACAAAGCTGCAATACCTCATAGTCTACAAAGCTGCAATACCTCATAGTCTACAAAGCTGCAATACCTCATAGTCTACAAAGCTGCAATGTCTCCGAGTCGACAAAGCTGCAATCTCTCCTCATTGTATTATAACATCATTTACTAATGCAAAATATAAATACAGATACTTTTTTCACAAACGTGTTATCGCTATCAACGGTTATAGTCAGTTACTTTCATACAGCATGTGATGTTTTTAAATAGTCAACTGTGAAATAACACTGTGTTTTGGGGTTTTAAAACGGACACTAAGACGTTATATGACCTAGTGTACCAAATACAGCAAGCCTTTGAAAATTGCGAGAAAGACACTTTCGTTCGTCGATCGCACAAGTTAATCAATCGGAAACGATCTGCAGCTGGACAACATAGCGCAAGGGTAAAAATGAATCTGACTTTCTATGATCAATAACTGAATTGTGTTTCACATAAAGGCAACATGAACCTACCATACAGGGCCTGTATTCCCAGTATATCGTCTCGGGGAAGGGCGAACTTCTTCTGAAAGCCTTGGTACCACGGATACATCAGCGCTCCCGGCTCGCTGCTGTGAGCCAGACCAAGGGCGTGGCCAAACTCGTGGGCCGCCACCATAAAAAGATCGACTCCTGCAGAGAAATAAAATATTACATGAACATGATGGAATTATTTAACTTGGTTTCCGTTTATATAAATGATCTATGTCTTTCTCTCTCTCAACTCTGTCTGTCTGTCTCTCTCTCTCTCTCTCTCTCTCTCTCTCTCTCTCTCTCTCTCTCTCTCTCTCTCTCTCTCTCTCTCTCTCCTTCAACACATGAAAACTCACCATCAGTTGAATTATACGTCCAGTTTTCATCATCATCGAAATGTGTATCTCCACCTTTACCTTCACCGGGGAAGAAAGCGTGAGCAAGAATCATACCTGGAACAAAATATATGGGAGGTAAATAATGGTTTACTAACGCAAATCTAAATAACAACGTTTATCTCCCTTGGTTAATATGAAAAAACGGGTTTGGGGGGGGGGGGGGGGGCTATTGTTATCTTTTAGATGTCAGTATTTCCCATCTGCCACCCGAACTGGAACACACAGTTCTTAAAATATTACGACTATTCTTCTGATAAGTTTCAGTATGTTCTACTTTGTCTTTGGAAAAATGGACTCACAGTGTATGAGGACTGCCACTCCCAGGACGCTATATCCTTCCTACTTCATCTTTAGGAAGAATGTCACCCCTAAGAATAGTTTAACAACAATCTATTTTGTAGTATTGGATATCGAACTAGATATGAACAAATCCTTTTGCCATCAAAATGATACAGCATGACTGCCACTCCCAAGCTTCGTTTGACAATCCATTTTATGATATCGGGCATAACACTGCATCTGGCGACTTAAATGTGTTACTAAAATTGATACACGATGACTGTCACTCCCCAAACATGTTTGGCAATATATCATGGATCAGACTGGATCAGACTACATACCTTTGCCATCAAAGGGATATCCGTCCTGGTGGTATCTGCTGGCGAACTGGATCATGATGTCAGCGTTCCCATACATGACCTCGCTGAAGGTCAACATGGTGGCGTCGCTCCAGACCTTGAAGGCATCGTATATGACCGTCCGTATGTCCCTCATCGGCATGTCCGGGGTGTAGTTCAGGATCCTGCAAAAACAAACACTTCACTTGATGATAATGTCGAGAAGCAATCATTAATTCATCACATAAACCATGTCATTGCATTTTTGTCTGGTAGCGTTTTGGAACAGATGTTGTTGTTTTTTGGGGGGTGGGTGGGGGGGGGGGGGGGGGGGGAGGGGGTATTATATAGGAGCTTAGAAGCATATTTTTTTTTAACGTATTTTAACAATTCATGTGCGGTCACTTCAATTAAAGTTCATGCACGCGGACTTGTCAAATATATACATCAGTTATATGAGCAGTTTATACAGTTAAAAGTTAAAGCTAAAGTGTGTCTTGTTTAACGACACCACTAGAACATACCGATGTTGTTAATCATCGGCTATTGGATGTCAAACATTTAGTAACTTTGACTCGTTTTCTGCACAGGAAACCAGCTGCATAGTTTTAGCAACAAGGGATCCTTTATATGTAATTTTCCACAGATCCAACAGACAAGACACTAGGGCTTGCACGAGTCCAAAATATTGGACTAGAGTCTTCGAGGGTCAAACTCGACCCGGACCCGAGTACCCGACTAAGGAATACAGTCAAATACCATTATACATCTTAATTCCAGTGCTGAACATGGATGCCAAATCATGCCATTGTATTGCATTCCACATGTTCCACTTTTGTTGTCCCTCCATGTATCATAACCCTATAATGTAACCGGCGACAAGCAAAAAAATATGACAAAATGCCGTAAAAATTGTTTAATAATAATCGGGAGTGCTCTTCTTTGCTCAGGTCCTGTGAACGGATTCGAGTCTTGCTAGACTCGGCCCGTACCCGAGTACTCGAGTACTCGTGGAAACCCTACAAGACAGCACATACCACGGCCTTTGATATACCAGTCATGGGGCGTTGGCTGGAAGGAGAAAACTCCAATCACAGAATGAGTCCTCCGAGGTTCAATCCTGCGACGAAAGTACCTCACGCGGGAGCTCTATCGCTTGAGCTAGATCTGGCCCCCAGTGTTGTATAGAATAAAGGTTACATGTTAATCATTAGTGGTTAATGTCAGAGAGATCGGGATTGTCACTTTACATCGGTTCCGATTTAAACATTTAAGAGATAAAGCCGATACTGGGACTTGAGCCCAGCACCTTCCAAACTTAAATCCGATGGATTGGCTATTGCACAATCGAGGGCGGTGTTGACAATGCTTGTCAGATGCGTATCATCCGACATGCGGAACTTGCCACCGTTCAGCACTGACATGTTTCTGACCCTAAAAGCTTTGTGATACTAAACAATTTACCCTTTCATTCTTAATGACAAACAATAGACCTGAACCTTGTTCTTTGTTTAGCGTATCCCACCATTTGTTCAACCAAAAACACAAGCAGGAATTTTATCATAAATACACGTGTCTCTGTGTTTATTTTTTAATGCGTTGGCAACTAAGATGGCTTCCAGAACGTAAATTCAGCGTGGCAAGCGCAGATCACGTTTCTGTCTTAGGTAGTATTTCTCATCAGAATAGGCATGTTAGATAGAAGGGGGAAAAAAAAGAGTTCTTAATTTCAATGGATCTCAACATATTAGAATAGAATTATCAGTGACTGATAGTATCAAACACAAATACACGTGGCTTCCAGAATGCAAACTCAGTGTGAAAGATCACGTATCTCAGGACTGCTTTACCAGAGCTGATACCTAGGATGGCCGTGTTTGAAACTTAAAACTGGGAGGGCGGGACGTAGCCCAGTGGTACAGCGCTCTCTCTCTATGCGCGGTCGGTGTGGGATCGATCCCCGTCGGTGGGCCCATTGGGCTATTTCTCGTTCCAGCCAGTGCACCACGACTAGTATATCAAAGGCCGTGGTATGTACCACTCTGTGGGATGGTGCATATAAAAGATCCTTTGCTGCTGCTAATAATAATAATAATAATAATAATAATAACTTGATTTAATGAGGGTGACAGGTTTAGCACAAGCTAATCTTCCACTAGACCCTCAACAATACATTGAAATCGAAAAGAGTAGCCCATGAAGTGGCGACAGCGGGTTTTCTCTCTTCAATATCTGTGTGGTCCTTAATCATACGTCTGACGCCATATAACCGTAAATAAAATGTGTTAAGTGCGTCGTTAAATAAAACATTTGTTTCTCTTTCTTAAAGCTGGCTGCCGTAATGTTATCATACAGAAAAATAACTGTATATTTAATTTTAAAACATTAGTAATATTATGGTTACCAATTTATATCTGAACGACAAAATCATTCCTTGCAAAATATTTCTGGCATTATGAAAATTCATGCTCAGGACTATCATGCTTGAGCCTTAAATGGATCTAGACGGAGTTCTCAGTAGGTTTTAAAAAAATATATATATATATTTATTGACGTTTAGTGCTAACGTTGGGGATTGACCAACAGGCGATGGCTATATTAAGGTCTGTCCCTACATTTGACAATTACAATTTTCAGTGGTTGCATGTGATGGATAAATAACGCCATGAATGAGCTGACGGTCGTCTAGAAAACATGCGCACAGAAAGCCAACCGGCAGGTTCACAGCATGGCTGGAACAATAAATAAACTTGTACTGACGAGGAACTGCAGGTTGGGCAGGAGGCCGGGCGTGCGATACTGAGAGCAGAGACAAAGTCTGGCAGGAAAGTGGGACAGTGCAAGGAAAAGAAAGGAATGTTTGCTCTCAGCGATTTCTCACACATGCTTTTTATTTATATTACCCGCTATATAGGCGGTGTCTTACAGGATAACATGTTTGAATCTTGAATGAATACATGTGCGGATCCAACGGAAGGGGGGGGGGGGGGGGGCGGGTATTGGGATGTGCAATCCCCACGAACTTCGAAGTGTCACGAAAACCATCCTGTTTTATGGATGAATACATTGAATTTATTCCCCTGAGATGTAATATCCTGTAGGGCTGAGTATTTCTGAGAAATACTACCGACATATTATACATGCTATTGTACTTTGGAATACAGCTAAAGTTACAAATCTCACATCCGCCATTGGGATGAAAGTACAACAGTAAACTATCATCATCGCCGGAAATATACAGCGAGTAAATTCACTGAAGACGGATTTGAAAAATTTAAAAGAATAGGATCGTTAAGTCGAGTAGGATTGTCATTTGCAGATACAATAGTTTGTCGTTTTAAAATATGACACCAAAAGAATAGTTTTTGTTATTATGAACATTCAGAATCCGGCCAGTTAAGATGTTATTACTGTTTTTTTAGTGTGATGGACGATACATAAAAGTATTAAATTTTATCCACAATGCATTGACATTTTTTCTTTGTTTTGTTAAATGTTTTGTACTGGTTGTTTCAAACTTGTTCTAATGTTATTTTGTGTACACCGTTCCCAGTGAGGACGTTTATACACAATAAATTTATCTTTTTATATCTTGTCCTACAGATCCATATGTACACATCCATCCGTACAATGCACACCGCCCTTTAGACACACCCTAATAATTAAAATTGTGTTGTTAGATCATGTACATCGCAATTTTGTATTCACCCTTGGAAATAAAAACATCTTTATAGGCCACATCTTTCCATGGATACTTTCATAGCGCTAGTATATTATCATTTGTTGGTAAACAGTTTAGATAGTGTAGCAGACGGTAAACAGAGTAAACAGAGACCTCTGGTGCTAACAGCTGATGTCTCGGAACCCACTTACCAACAGGTGGCAGCACTTGAGCGATCACCCCCAATCTTAGCTGACCGCACATGGCTGAAACAAGTGGAACCGGGACAAAAGGTCAGCCGCCAACACGATGTTATAAACATCGATACGACACGGTGTCCTGTTGGGCTCAGCTAATGCATCGAGTATGGTAAATGTATTCAACTCAGGAACACTTCAGTAAAGGTAATAATACTGTTCTTCTTGATACATAAATTATGCCTATCAAAGTTTTGATAAAACCAACCATCAGTCAAGTCGTTAAGCACTCGGTCTGGTTGTCAGTCAGTCAGCCAGTTTTGCAGTCAGTCAGCTAGCTTCGCAGTCATTATTAATCGTTTAGTTAGAAAGTCAATTAATCAAGTAGGAACTTAGTCAATCAGTCAATAAGTCAGTCATTTAGTTCAATCGGTGAGTCAGTCGGTTAAACCGGTTGGTCGGTCGGTCAGCGGGTCAGTCGATCAGTAACTTAGACCAGTCAGTCATTTAGACCAATCAGTGAGTGTCTGTCCAATAAGTCATTCAGTTACTGAAACAGTCAGCCAATTCAGTAAGTCATTCAGTAACTTATATAAGTCATTCAGATAAGTTCGTCATGAGCCAGTCACACAGCCAGTCATTATAAACCACCCAGCCAGGCAGCCAAAATACAGATAACTACCAGGCCTCGGTGGTGCAGTGGTTAAGCCATCTAACTACAGGGTTGGTAGGTACAGGGTTTGCAGCTCGGTACCGGCTCCAACCCAGGCGAGTTCTTAACGGCTCAATGGGTAGGTGTAAGGCCACTACACCCTCTTCTCTCACATAACCACTAACGAACTAACAATTAACCCACTGTCCTGGACAGACAGCCAAGATAGCTGAGGTTTGTGTCCAGGGCAGCGTGTTTGAACCTTAATTGGATATAAACACGAAAATAAGTTGAAAATGAAACAGATAACTGTGACTGGAAGAGACACAGAACTGTACAATCCAGTTAATGACGTATCGCCACTATCATCTTATACAAATGGCTCCACACTGACCACTATTATAAAAAGGATATATTGTATAAAACAAATGCAACAAACACCAATATCACAAGTCATACTATAAAACAGTAGGTATCCGTTCGTAAAATACCGCATGACATGATGTATTATCACAAGTGATAAGAAAACAGCAGTTATTTGTCTGGATAACTCATAACTGTCAAAATGTCATTCATTAAAATGTTCATGTACCAGCCTCGGTGCTGTAGTGGTTAATCCATCAAACTCAAGGATGGTGGGTACCGAGCTCGCATCCCGGTACTGGCTCTTACTCAGAGTAAGTTGTAACGGCTCAAAGGAGAGGTGTAAGATCACCTGGGGCCCAATTCACTATACTCTTGCAACTTTGCGATCTCGCAGTGCAATGCTAAAAGACTTGCAAAGAGGATGCTTTGTTGTCTAGCAGTACACAGAGCCTAAGAGAGCTTTGTGAATTAGGTTACAGGGCCCGTTCCACGAAGCGATATTGGCCCTAAGATCACCGTAACTGCACAGCTAACATACGTACTTAAGGTGATCTTAGCGCTAAGATCGCTTTGTGGAACGGGGCCCAGCACACTGACATCTCTCATTAGCCACTAACCATGCAGCTCTGTCTTGGACAAAAGATCGTTGATGGCTGAGGTGTATGTCCAGAACAGTGTGCTTGAACCGTAACTAGATACTAATATATAATTATGAATTTGAATCTGAAGAAAACTGGCATCAGTGTTGTAGTGGTTTAACCATCGGATTAAGGTTGGCAGGGACTGCACTGACATCCCGGTACAAGCTATTCCCACTTGATTTTTATCCATTCCATTTGGTAAGACCACATCACCCATTTGTTTCTTACTGACTATTAACCCACTGTCTGTACAGACTGTATACGGTTAGCTGGGGGGGGGGGGGGGGGGGGGGGGGGGGGGTCCAGGACAGCGTGCTTGGACCTTAATTGGATAATAAAAGTACGAAAATAAGTTTTTAAAAGAAATAACAGCCGATCAATTTTTGTGTTGTTTCTGAACAAAGAGCACGGTTAGCTGAAGTGTGTGTCCAGGACAGCTTGCTTGAACCTTAATTGGTACGAAAGTACGAAAATAAGTTTTTAAAACGAAATAACAGCTGATAAATGTGTGTGTGTTGTTCGTGAATGGTTTTCTCCAGTCTATCACAGACGTCTACGTTTTGCACTGTTAAAAACCTGATAGCAAGTATCAACCGAACTGATGCTCTCTGTTGATACAGATATAAAATATCGGTCATTTTCGACACGTGTGTTTCTTTTGGTAAGTAGTATCAGTGGGAAATGACTGTTATTTTTACTAACAGGGCGGCTAGTATAAGTTACGAGGTTGAGACTGTTTATCTTGACTTCCTAGCTACTTTGTCTAATCTACAGTACAACAGACATCACAAGCGATCACTTTGGCACTGCAAAAGTGGTAGTAGACTGTTTTATTTGCCAACCTTGAATCATGAAAGGAATTGGCCATAGTTATTAGGCAGAGTAAACCATTTTTGGCCATTGCTGATTTTTTTACCTTTACAGTTATATATTAATGTATTTACAATTTGTTGCTTAAATTATCAATATTAGCAAAACCAATGTGCTTCTAGTTGTTCGGCTGTTTGTAGTAACTCAAACTGCATTTTTATACAAAACAAAAAAGTTATTTATCTATGAAACTAGTATTAATATATGATCAGTGGCCAACACATCACAAAAACATTCTGGCAAATCATAATGTGTTAGGGTAAAAGATGAAACATGCTCACGCCTCAGTGATGCGACACATTTACCTATTTTACTTTTCGTTATATACTACACCAACATTTCATACGAGGCCTTTGGAATACCAGCCGGGTAGCATCAGTCAGTGCTTAGGGTCAAATTTTACCTTTCCCTGACAGAATAAAATACCACATCGGCATAATGGTATATAAAACACTAAATGGCTTCTCCCCAGAATACATTACATCTCTCCTTACCCTAATATCTGAAACCTGTAATTATAACCTAAGATCCTCTAACAAAAACAAACTTCAGCTACCAAGGCCTCATACTGAACTATATAAAAAATCCTTCAGTTACTCAGGTGTTCAGATATGGAATACAATACCCCTTGATATTAGACAACAGAATTCAGTTGCGAACTTTAAATCCAGCCTGAAACAATATCTCATGGATGTTTATTTGGCTAATTAGTTTTTATTCTATATAATAATTATGTTTTGAGACTTTAGTGTCAATATTACACAACTAACAGATGTCTGTTAAATGTAAGATTTCTCTAGTCAATATGTATGTATGCATTATTAAAATAGTATAGTACTTAGTATATATGTATTTTCTTTTCCAGTATTTCAATGTATTGTTGAGGGCCAAGTGGAAGATTCGCTTGTGCTAAACCTGCCACCCTCATTAAAACAAAATAAAAATAAATAAAGTTATTATTATTGTACTGTCCGTATTACATATGCAAATACGGATACGTAATCTGCCGTCCAATTGCATACGGTTCAGGGCCCAATTTCACAAAACATCTTAAGCCTAGTTTTGCACGTAAACGTAAATCTACGACTAAAACACAATTCTTAGTACTATCATAGTACAACAAATCTTGTTTTAAGTACACATATTTAATTTTCTTTTGTCATTAAAATGCTCCATCTTCCGTATTGATGTAAATTTCTGTGTGAAATAGATGCCAAACACAAATGCATGTCCGGTATAACTGCTAGTCGCAGACGTAAACTTACGATACTTAGTGAAATTGGCCCCAGATTCCACATATACGCAAACACACCCGTCAATTATTTTTGCAGCTGTTTTTAAAGTGATCTAATAAGAATAAGAAAACACACATGCTACTTATTTGCATAGAAAGTGATTTTTGCATACAATGCTTTACGCATTACGTAAGCGCATACGGAATGCGGACACTGGGACCTGTCTCTCGTACCGGGTGCCTTGACCACTTCACCATCGAGCTGTTACCCAACACGGCCATGTGGTAATTATAATATCCATAAGAGCTTCTTGCGCATGCGTTGAAAATGGTGGCCAGAAAATCCAGAGCTCCGAAAAATATATAAAAAACTATGTAAAGATACACACTGGAAGTGAGCAGATTGCTTAAAACTCTATGAAACAGACTGCCGAGAAACAGAAAAGAGACATGTAAGTCAATAATGCGAAATATCTATTAATTATGACAATTAAATCTGTGAATCCGATACACGGCTTACATTCGGAGCACAATTTTCAAGTTCGAAATTGCGTTGTTGGATAAGATGTCAGACTGTGATGCAGAATAGAAATTTATACTGTTTCTAAATTTACTAGAACATGAACTATAACTTCCAGATACAAATAAACTACCTGGTATAATATAAAAGAAGCGTTTGTAGCGAACTGTGAGAACTACTCACTAGAAAGAAACATGGCGACAAGCGATGAACTGTCTACAGTTCTCCATAACACACGAGAGGTGATATATGGAAGTAGCGCCAAGACTGAGACACTACCACTAGATCTGTTGATAGATTTAATGTCAAAAATGAACACCAGACTTTCTAACATTGAAACGTATGCGAAAAAAATTGAAGATGTTGAAACGTATGCTAAAAAAATTGAAGATGTCCAGTCGTCTATCTTGTCACTTGCTAACAAAGTTTATTCGTTGGAAGCTGACGTTAAGAACGTTATCACCGATAAACGAAACATGGAATCCAATTTCCAAGGTCTGAGTAATTTGTACGATTGTGTGAAGGAAACAGGTGACAAAAATAAAGCGGAAATAGAAGCGATAAAGCGGACAATTAAAAACACTGGTAATGACAACGCGGAATACAAAAAAGAAATAGAGTCGCTGAAAAAGGACAATTATGAAATGAGAGATTTGATAACCGATCTACAATGCCGATCTATGAAATGTAACCTCATCTTCACCGGTCTTGCCGAAAACCCTAACGAAATTACAGAGTACGTAATAAGAGAATTTCTTGGAAATGAACTTGGCTTGGATTACGATTTTGAGTTTGGTAATGTACATCGTTTTGGCAAAAGACGACTTGGTTCATCTCGCCCCATTGTTGCTCGCTTTCTGTACCACAAGGATATCGTACTGATAAAGTCGAACGCGTACCAGCTCAAGGGAAAACCTTACGGTATCAGTGAGCAGTTCCCCCCGGCGATCGAGGAACGCCGTAAGAAACTGTATCCCATAGCCAAACGCCTGAGACAAGCTGGACACAGGACGAAACTGTTACGGGACAAGTTATTTGTAGATGGGAAACCTTACGAGGAGGCAAATTACACCGATTATCGGTCGTTCCGAGATGTAGTACAAAAACAAGCCACGCCAACAGCGACCAAGTCCTACACACGCGAGGGATACCAGACCGGCACAGAAACGACCGCGCGTTTGTTCATCGCCAACGGTAACAACCGACCCCCCTCACCTATCTGGCGCAGACCCCCATCACTTATCTGGCGCAGACCCCCCTCACGTATTCGCCGCAGACCCCAATCACCCATCCGCCGCAAACGGAGCGATGTCGGCTACATAGGACGGGCTGGAGGGTGAACATGTGATCAAAATTATGACATGGAATGTTCAAAGGAGACTAGCTTTTAAACTTTGCGACAGCGAATTTGTTAATATTATTTCAGGATGTGATATTTGCTCTTTTTAAATGAATGTTGGATTGATAACACTGATGATCTCAATGTAAACGAATTTATCTTAGCCGCCCGCATAGTACGATCGAAGTGTAAGGGTGGTGGCTGTGTTTTGTATTACAAAAATTGGTTACATAAATATATATCTATTGTCAAGATATGTGCCGATACATACTGCTGGGTTAAACTTGACAAATCCCTGTTTGTAAATAAACTTCACGTATTTATTTTATGTGTGTACATACCTCCTGAAAATAATGTGTTTTATGTTAAATATGACTGTGACATTTTTGATATGATATACAATGACATTTTGATCTTTCAAACCCAGGGCGAGGTATTGTGTATAGGTGACTTTAACGCGCGCACTGGAGCGGAACCGGATTATATCCCACTGGATCGGCTTGATGATCAAGTGTTGCGTAACATCGGTGAACTGTTTGACTAGGTCTCTGACGAGTGTTCAACGCCAAGAGTGTCTCAAGACAAAACTGTAAATAACTTGGGTCGTAACTTGCTACGCTTGTGTAAAGCTACTGGTATCCGTATTGTGAATGGCAGATCACCTGGTGATAATATTGGTCGTTTTACTTTTTATCATAGAAATGGATCAAGCTGTATTGACTACGCTATATGCTCCAACGACATACTTCATATCGTTAGCGACTTTACAGTGTGCGATTTTAATATGTTTTCTGACCACGCGCCCTGTTTGATCGAGGTTGTTTGCTCATTGAAATTTTTTAACAAAGTTGTAGTTAATAAAGGTAATCCTTTATATATGACTTTAACTATCTGGAATGAGGAATGCAAGGTTGATATTTTAAACAGTTTAAGCGGAAAGTCCGAACAATTACAGATTCTCTTTCAAAATATTTGTCCCACCAAAGAAAGTATTGATAAATCAGTTACTGATTTAACTCATCTGATAAATGACTCGACCAAACAATACTGTTCCCACACTGTTAAACGTAAAACTGTTGGAGGTCATTGTTGTTTAAAATCAGTCCGTGACAAACCATGGTTTGATGATAAGTGCCGTGAGTTATATCGCAGTTACAAGGAGGCTCTATATTTGTTTAACAAGCATTCTTCATTCGAGAACAGGTATAATTTAGCTGTAAAAAAGAAAACATATAAACAGCATATAGGTAAAGCAAAACGAATGTATTTATATCAGGAAGGTAACATGTTGCATTATTTGAAAAAACATAACCCAAAGCAATTCTTCAAGCGTTTTAAGAACAAACGTAAGCAAGTTAATACGTCATTAACAATCAACGATTTTTTTATACATTTTAAAAATTTAACAAACACCGATCATGTTGAACAGGTTAATATTACCCAAATGATAGATGAATTTGACGATACCTCAGTTAATACCCATAATGAAAGTGTTTTTGAAGAATTGGATAAAATAATAACACCTGCTGAGATTGAACATGTTATTTCAAATCTTAAACGAGACAAAACCCCTGGCCATGATCTTCTGTTAGTTAACTGAATATTTCATAGAATTTAAAGACATTTTATTACCCGTTTTAAGCAAGCTATTCAATAGCATTATTGATTGTGGTTATTTCCCCAATTCTTGGTCAAACGGGATCATCCTACCCTTATACAAAAAGAACGACCCTAACGATGTAGGCAACTATAGAGGTATAACTTTATTAAGTGTTATATCCAAAATATTTACTTCTCTTATTAACAATAGACTTCTACAATGGAGCAGTAATCACAATATTATATCTGATGCCCAGTTCGGATTTAAGCCTGGCTATGGAACTTGTGATGCAATTTTTTCCATACATAGTCTGCTATCATCCACTTTAGCGCATAAAAAAAACGTTTATATTGTTGTTTCATTGATTACAAAAAGGCCTTTGATAGTATTAATAGAAATAGTCTTTGGTATAAATTAATCGGATACGGTGTCACAGGAAAACTATTAACTATAATTAGATCAATGTATAATGATGTTAAATCATGTGTTAAACACCACGGGTCCTTCTCTGATTCTTTTTTCAACTAGTGTGGGTTTAATGCAGGGAGACGCACTATCGCCTATGCTCTTTTCTCTTTTTGTCAACGATATTGAACTTGACCTGTTAAACCACTGCAATAACTCTTACGAATTGAAATATTTGAACTTATTATTGCTAATGTATGCTGATGACACAGTTATTTTTTCAGAAAGTATAGAAGGCTTGCAAGAAATGTTAAATTGTCTAAATATATATTGTTATAAGTGGAATTTATGTATTAATACCGATAAGACCAAGGTTCTTATATTTCGTAACGGAGGTATTATACGAGATAATGAAAAGTGGTATCTAGGGGATAACGAATTGGAAATAGTAAATGAATTCAATTATCTGGGATTGGTATTAAAATTCAATGGAAAGTTTGTTGAGACACAAAAATGCATTGCTAATCAAGGTCGCAAAGCTTTATTTGGTTTGCTGAGAAAATTTAATGATTGTAATCTTAATGTAGAAACTAAGTTATATTTGTTTGATACTTATGTTAGCAGCATATTAAGCTATTGCTGCGAGATTTGGGGATACCATAGCGCTACAGATATTGAAAAGGTACACATCGATTTCTGCAAAAGAATACTTGGTGTAAGTAAAAAATGTACTAATATGATGGTATTCGCAGAACTTGGTCGCTTTCCTTTAACCACTTCTCGAAAATTCAGAATTATTAAATATTGGCTGAAAATATTAAATACTAACAACTGTATTTTAAAGAGCTGCTACGAATTATTATTAGATGATATCAATCTCCCTAGATTTAATTGGGCAAATTCTGTGAAAAATATTCTACTAGAAGTAGGCCTTCCTCACATATGGGATAGCCAACAGGTCGAAAATAAAACTTCTTTCTTATTCACAGTTAAACAACGTTTAGAGGATCACTTCATCCAGGATTGTAACAGAATAATTGATTCGTCATCTAAAGGATTCTTATATCAACATCTAAATCCTACTCATAATGTCAAGAACTATCTAAAAAAACGCCTTGAATTTGTATACAGCAAACTGATTACCAAAATACGATTATCTGACCATTGCCTTTGTATTGAAGTCGGGAGACGCCAAAATACCCCAAGAGAAAACAGATTATGTACACTATGTGATAATGAAACAATCGAAGACGAATTCCATTTTATTCTGAGTTGTCCTTTTTACCATGATCTAAGAATAAATTACATAAAGAAATACTTCTACGTCAGACCTTCCGTGTTTAAGTTAATCAAACTATTGAACTCGGAAAATATAAAAACTTTAAACAATCTTGGAAAATATTTATACAAGGCTTTTCTAAGAAGGGAAATGTTCATTAAAAATTAATATATTATGTTTACCCTCCTATTGACATTTTATATACTCTATTCATGTAATTTTGATTGTTAAATATCACACTATGTATATATGCACAACTGTTACTATGATAATAATATTGATGTTTATGTCGCGCCTATAGCCAGGATGGCTTTGGATAATAAAGAATTTGACATAATTCAAGGCTGTAGTTAATTCTATTCATCAGGATTATGTAACACATACCACCATCTTTCGTATACCAGTTCTGGAACACTGGATGGCGATGAGCTTGCAAAGACAGGCTACCAAAGGTTCAACAAGGTTGCCCTTTGGAAGACAGCGATAGCTGTTTGCTGAGCAATGTTATGTCTGAAGGAAGACGCCACGTTGTTTGTATATTGATGGATCTGGAAGCTGCCCTCAAGGTAAACGAATAAAACAGAGACGGTAGATTGTGCATCACTAAATACCACTGCTATCAGACGCTAATTGAGCGAGATAAATAGCGTTCGTGCATCCCACAACCTGCTACTGCTACTGTGAATATCTGTATTATAAAGTCTTGTGCCAAACTTTCATATTAATAAAGTGACTGAAGTGAAATTTGGCCAAACTTTGCACCTTCTGTTTGAAAAAAATAACAACATGCAATTTGGAACAAGAATATATTATTATCTAGATTTTTATTGAGTTTGTAAAATTCTACTCTTTTGTTATGTGTGTATTAATGATGTTCTGTTCTGTTCTGTTCTATTTTGTTCTCTTTTTAACATACTGCTTTATTTCTTGCTTATATTTAAAGGTGAAGTTTCGTTTCACCATATTATAAGATCATTTACTAATGCAAAATACAAACACAACTACAGCTTTAATAAATGTATATGTTATTATTACCAACGGTTATTGTCAGCGGCTTTCCTACAACGTAAGAGTCTACAAGTCATCATAGTTTTAACATTTGTAACATATAAAACTTGAATATCATCCACTTAGAGAATAATACCATAAATATTTCACCTAGATTACCGAACATAGCCAAACGATGTCAAAGAATGGATGACTATGTTAAAAAAAGTTACTGTGGTTGATCTCTTTAAAATGGTTAAATATTTTTTTTTAAATAGACATGCCACTGTAGATTTAATGTAAAACAAACATCATGAATAAAAATATTGTTAACTCTTGCTTATCAGGTTCAGTTAAATGGCAGTTAAATGATTTCTTCGTCTTTTTTTAGTTTGTAGTTGAGAACCATATGGGTTTGGTATGCCACTGTCGGTGTCGTGTACTGTAGAGTTTTAAATAGATGTGTTAAAAAGCTCTATACATACACTGGCTGACAGTAACATAAAACTGGAGCATGGAGAACACGTTTAAAACAAAACGTCAACCGCTGTTACTGGCAGGAAGCAAGTGATTGATGCTAAAAAGATCTGAAACCCTGCACTTTGTAATGGAAAGGCAACAGTTTCCACTGAGGAATACTTCCAGTAAAACAAGACTAGGACTGCAGGTCATGACAACCAGTGTGGCACAACAGCAGTTTAGACGTTAAGCTAATGAGCTGAATAATAGGAGTTAAAAGCTCAATCAACACATTTTAAAACACTTTAATAATGATACCAGGGATGGCAAACGAAAATGGGATTTGTTTCTTTCTTTTCTTATTCCTTTTTTTTTTTTTTTTTTTTTTTTTCAATATGTATCATGAGATACAGCCTTTTAAATTGTTTGTACATTAAACGCGATTTATAAACTTATTTTAATTAACATATTTATTTTTACATCATATGACATCATGTACTATTTTAACATCACTGTAACAAACATGAAATCAAAAAATCGTCAACTGAACAACCCATCTGTATGTCATATCTGTCAAATATTTGATATTAAAGAAATGTATTGTTATTTTTATTACTTTGGTTTTGCAAACAAAAAATTTACATTTAAATTTGTTTTTCATTTTAAAAACCATTACATTTTTGTTTTTCTGTGATACATGTAGTATTCTCATATGCAACAAAAAAGTGTCCGTTTAAGAAATAGAAATCGAGATTCAAAAATTATACAACTATGTCAACACATACGTTGGAGAAAAAACTGTGATTACTGTATTCTGAATGAAATAGCATTACTATTTTTTTTAATTTGGCCGATTTTGTAATTACTGATTAAGTATTGCGCCAACAGGCTTTCAAGTCAAAGAATGTCAATACTCATAGAACAGACACGTGTCTACTAGTATATCATGATCGCAAGTCGTAGCTGCAAGCAACAAAAAACAAACATGGAATGCATCCAGTGTGTGTCCGCCTTAACTGCTGTAAGTGTTCCATTTGGCGTGTCGTGCACTCCAGTCTTTAACTGGCTGGGTCTCAACACATGATTATTTTTACTGCTAATGTTGAGTCGCCCTGACATGCAGTCTTACGAGTAATTAAGTGGTTTGTTTTCAGTCTGTTGCGTCAGATGTAATCATTCTATCAGCAGGGCATAGCTGTCTAAGTAAAAAAGCAGCAACGGTTTTAAAAACAGCGTTAAAGATTTTTCACTTGAATTTGTAATGCGTGTGTATACCGATTTTGATGGTGCAGAGGTCAGTCTTGCCATCAGGTTTAAACGTTTTGGTCATCTTTGATCTTTGTAGGGTATTTTGGGTTAAACCGTAATTTCTTGTTTGAAATGTTGCTGTCTTGAAATCTTGGTAGACAGGCAGATGATTTGCATTACCAGACCAGCATATAAACATAGGAATAAAATAGCATCTTGCGTGCCAATGTCATCGTTACCATTATCATCACCATCATCATCACCATCAGTTACGAGTATCATCATTGTCATCATCATCAATGTTACAATTATCACTATTTGTGTTATTATCAATTCATTATCATCATCAGCACCACCACCATCATCATCTCATCACCACCACCACCATCGTCATTATCAAAATGTATATATGAAAGTATGAGTATGAGTCAAATGAAAGTTAGGTCAGTTACAATATTCCATTAGTAGTGAAATGGAGTGGAGAGAAAATGATATCAGAACACTGTCAATCAGGGACTATTATGTGTCAAATATATATATAGTATTCGTGTTGTCTAAAGCACGAGAATAGGCAAGCTGCAGCCACACAGGCTACTCTTTTTCACACTGCAGCAAGGATATTTTAATGTATAATTTCTATCAGACAGTATAGTATGCAGCGCAGCCTTTTTAGATATATCGCTACGACAGCAGAGCATTGGTAACAGTAATCATTTATAATGGAGTTTTCAGTTTAAAGACATGTTACTACATAACCGATCTCACTCACGAAACCTTTATGATATTTATAATACAAAGAAGTGCTTACTTTATACAGGAAACAACCGTTTACGTACAAAAACATTTTCATATTTCGTTCTCTCTTAGGAAAAAAAAGGTCTACCAATCTGTCACACATTTTGGTATTGCGTGAATGTGACTGGCCCGGGGCCAAACTCCTGGTGGAGCGGATGCAGAAATGATCCCATTCACAAGGTTTGTTCCTGGCCGTTGTTACGAAACTATTGTAACATGCACCCTTCCCTCGACCATAAATAGAGAAGGCAAGCAGACGCAAGGAGCGATATGCATTTTCTGCATGTTTATAACGCAGCGCCCCCAAGTGTGAGTCAGAAATACTAGTATTGCAAGGTCAGCAGCATCCCTCAAAGTCCGTGGGTTAGATATAAACCATGTGGCCATACCTTAGAGCCTGATTAGAAAAGAAAACTTAAGTGCAGACTAATCGCATTATTGTGTTTTACGTGTTGTCTTAAAATTAACAAACACGTTTCGTTCACCATGCGGCTACTAGTGTTGCCAGAGCTGTCACTGCGATTCGTGGAATATGTCGTTTTAAAGACGAGGGCGTTATCCGCCAGAATGCAACGGGAACGACGAGAGAACGGGTTATGGGATGGGGTTGGGGTTGGGGGGTGTAGTTTCCTAAATTAGTTCATGTTTTGACCTAAATAACACCGAAAAACCGTGTGTTCACAGATACCACGTTCTCCATTCTTCTCATGCAAGGTGTTGGCTGACAAGTGAAATCTACATAACAAAATCATTAAACTATTCAAAATCGTACATTGGTACAAAGCAGAGTCCAAAGATGTATTGATTTTGTCAAAAGGTCGTGACAACTCCCCATTCAACTACTGTAATTTGTTTCCACAATGTTTATGTCATATATTATCAGTTCATCAAACCGTATAAAATGTTTTAAAACTTTTTGAACAAATTTTTCCTAAATTATCCTATTTATAATTAATAATTCTATATCAATATTCTAATTCTATATAAACCAGAAAACTGGCAACAAAATATACTGTATTACAATTACTTTTTAAATTTTGCAAAATAAACAAAAACTACCAACGACCTTTAACCGTGTGACGCTATGACCAGTATTTGACACTACCAGTTAAAAGGCGGATTTGGCGCGGATATCGACCCCTTGTGACATGATTGTAAAACGGAAGTGTTCTCCATTAACAGGAAGAGGTATCGGTAGTGCAATTAAGTGTCCGCGCCATTTTGGATTAAGTTTACAGTTTGTCAACTTCGACCAGTGAACCTTGAAATTCTTTTATTGTAACCTTAAAGGAGCACCTTCTCCTACGTGTGTGTTTCTCTCTCTCTCTCTCTGTCTCTCTCTCTCTCTCTCTCTCTCTCTCTCTCTCTCTCTCTCTCTCTCTCTCCCCCCCCCCCCCTCCCTCAGTGCTAAGATCGTTTCTTGGAACAGGGCCTATGGATATTAAACAAATTATTTAGTAGCCACTGCAACAGAATAAAATACCATATTAAATAATCTAGCTGTTTGCATTTTAAATAATTCCATCTAACCCACAAAACACATCATCACTTCATCACTAATGGGACGATCTTTAATTCAAAATGTATGTTCAAGTTTTAGATGATAAATTAATACATCAAAGTATTTAGTGATTACATTTTCTCCAAAAAAACACCCTGTTCCGTTGTACCTGATTTTTCAGTTTTGCAATTAGCACTTCGGCAAGGAGTTCATCTTTTAACAATAATTATTCTTATCAGATACTGTTCGGAAACAAAATCTCTGATAAGAAGGAAAGTAATTTGTAGACTGAAAAATGTCTTAAAAGCAGACGAGACCTGTGTTATGTGAAGACACTTGTAACATCAATCAAGTAGCAGATACTGCCCGAAATGTGGACATAAATCTCCGATAAGACAGGATAAATAAATTAATCAATCACTATTGCGATTTTAATGGACGCGTTCGGGAAGTATGGAATAACCAGCAGACAGGTGGGGGATTCTGTTGTGGGTAATTACTTCTCTGCTAGGTTTTACTGGCCAGGCATTTCGAGTACGCTCCATGTTACTGCAATACGATTTCATCGCTGCTTTATAGCTTCCAGGAACAGACGATGGGCTGAAGACAACCACTTCCAAATTTGATGAAGAAGATATAAAAGTAGAAGAAGAAGATGATGATGATGATAATGATGATGATGATGGTGGTGATGATGATGATTATGATGATGGTGATGATGATGGTGATGATGATTATGATGATGGTGGTGATGATTATGATGATGGTGCTGATGATTTTGGTGGTGGTGGTGGTGTTGATGATGGTGATGATGATTATGATGATGATTGTAGTTGTTGTAGTGGTGGTGACGGTTATTTTGTACCTGCTAGTAAATACAACTAAACTTCAAGCACGCTCTCCTGGACACGTAACTCACATACATGGGTTATCTGGTTTATGGTTTAGTTTAGCATAGATCTGTCACTACATGATACGGGTATTCTTATTAACGAATATTAGTAACAAGAAGGAATCATTTATTTGTAATTTGTCAAAAACTGGTCAACATTTGTTACTGGATTTAGTTTACCAGTCTTGAGTCAATGACGGGGAATTTAATAATTATTTTATGGGCTCAACAAGGAGCGTTAATCCTTTGACCTACTCTGCTAGTGGCACACGCCTCGCGCACTAACAACTGGTTTTTGTCTCTCTAAATTATAGCACTAACAACTGGTCTTTAATTTATCGCCATCACTGTAACCGTCTCATACGCGGTTTGCCACAAAAACGTAAACCAAGCTTAGTAACCTACAACATGCTAAATTCGTTAAATCCCCCATAGTAAGATATATTTTATCTCTTTGTTGTTCATACATAGGAACTGAAAGCTGTGAACAAAGAGTCGGATAGGTAACCTAAGAATCTCGGGGGAGGCTTTTTCTAACTGGGTCGCGGGGGACAAAAATAACAAGTGTGTGCTGATTTCTGTCTTATTGTCAGAATATGCCGGTTGCCATAGCAATGAACCATATGTTCCGAGCACCTGTTGTGCACGATATGCCGTCGTCTCCAAAGCTATTTCTCAGAACTGTGACAGAACGCTCTGGAATAATGAGTGGAAAATGTCGCCGACACTGTAGGAGGTCGCTTCACTTTAAATGTGCATTTATATATGTCACTATGTTGGTGTATTAATAGAGCGAAACCTAGCGTTTAACGGGGGGGGGGGGGGGGGGGGGGGAGGGGCATTGCTATACAGAATTCTCCAGATGGACAAGAGAGAGAGAGAGAGAGAGAGAGAGAGAGAGAGAGAGAGAGAGAGAGAGAGAGAGAGAGAGAGAGAGAGAAGCAAATCTAGACTAAAAGGGCACGTTTAGCATATTTCTGCAGACACCCCCACCACCAAATGGCCTAATTAAACTGTAGACTACCAGAACACTTGGGTTCTGTATTACGAAAAACCAAATCGATGGTGGGACTGTAGACCACAAAGCTACATTGGTGAATAGCCTATTTGTGTATGTCTGTACGTTTGTGTTGCCTGAACCTATTATATTGTGAATATAGTTATTGTGCAATACAAATGGATGCTTCTGTGTAATTAGATAATTTAGTGTATTGTTCCATAATTATGTATTTCATGTATTGGGGTATTTCATTATGTTTTTGAGGGTTGTTTGTTTTTGTTAAATTGTTTTGGGGGTTTTGAAGTTATCGGATTGGTATTATTATTATTTTTTAAAACATTCTTAACAAAATTACTTTCTTTGTGCGCTGGGTGTTTTTTTTATTATTTAATTGTTTTGTCGTTGTTTTTGGCTTGGGGGAAAGGGTGCCCAATAAAGATATTTTATAGAGATATATTTGCAACATAATACTATTATACTGAAATCCAGGAGCAATCACAGAACCTTTCCGACAAATAAAAGCAAATCTGAACTGTTAATTGAAACTGAGCGCTTCTTACAGGGAAGACTGCGAACGGTCGGAGCCAGACGTCGTCTTCCAGTAGCGGTTTGCAGATAACCTTACACCGTGTGAAAGTGGCGCACACTGTGACCTTACCTAGATTACGCCGCGTCGGGTTACAGTCGGGTTACATACAGCTTCTTATTGGAGACGCGCAGGGTCTTGGGGAATACTAGTTGTTTTGTGAATTCATTTAAATTTTGATTCCGTGTGTAACATTCAAATAAAAATGGAGGATTTTTCTTTTTAAATAAGAATAAAAAATAAATAGATAAAGCACATTATACAACCATTATTAAGTTCTGTAGACAGTAGACATATAACATATGGTAAACAAATCCAAGACAATCGCAGTTATTTCAAAATGAGAATATACATGAGAACTAGACGAGATTTGTTTTTGTGATGGTTTCTTTCCTTCTTTTGTTGGTAAATTTTGAAACGTTACTGGTTAGGAAAAAATGGCGGTTTAATACCGAGGTGACATTGTTGTCGTTATATCAGATTATTGACTTCAACGGAATATTGTTGTCCCACTAGAAAAAAAACATATCTTTATAAAATTCCAATTCGATATTCCCTTTGCTGACGCACTTTATAAACTTTTTCGCGAGTCACATTTTTTGTTGTTGCAATTATGTCCATTATGCATTCTGAATGCCATCATAACGACGAAAAACACAAAAACTATAACAATCGCGATATCAGACAAAATATTGCAACGCAACTGAAAAAGACAAAATCGTCTGAATTATATTTTTGGTAGCAGACGCAAACGACAATTTTCCCGCCATGATGAAATTCACGCGCCTCTGTCCTCATTCATGCAGGTTGTGATGAGGTTTGATTACATCACAACCAAGCTGAACAAGGACACACACACGTCATAACAGAATCTTCCTTTTCTCTGCTTACAGCGTGACAAGAATCCCCTAAAACACCACAACTACCACAATGAATCCATTGTGACAACACTCTCAACACAAGTCTCGTGTCCACAGGCCTAGCTGCCTTCCCCAGCAGCTGAAAGTCTCCCAGTCGTCATCTCCACGGAGCGAACTGTTTGTAATCTTAGATGGAAATTTGACAATTAATATGCCCCATCTGGAGGAGTTCAAGAAACCGGAAACGCGCTCCGATTGGCCGTTTAAAAGTCGCTTTCGAAGTTCTCACCATAAACTCGGTGGTTTAACACTGATGACTAATCCATCCCCTCCAAGAGTCAGCTTCCTGAACACTCGGGATGACGTTCGTTATCGTCCCCTCCCCCTTCTCACAGGCATCCGCCCGTGGTCCTGGTGCACATACGATAACTTGCAAAACAGGAAAACGCGGCTTTTGAAGTTGTACACATCGTGCATAAATTATGTTCATTATATAACTGTCAGTAATATGAGTCTCATGTATTTTAGTTTTTTTTATATATATATTTTCAAATTTCAAATTCACTTTACTGCTTGAACAAACAAATGGGTGCTGAATAATGTTTATAAATTTATGTAACTTTTTAAAATTATAAACAGGACATTATTTTTGTGTACTAATATTTTTGTAATGTCCTCGTTTTGAATAGTGTATGCTATTGTATATAAGTGTATGTAAGTTTGTGACTGTGTGTGTATCTGTGTGTGTATCTGTGTGTGTGTCTGTCTGTCTATCTGTATGTATGTATGTATGGATGGATGGATGGATGGATGGTTTGATATCAATATATTGTATGTATGTCGGGTTTGACTCTTTCATACTTAGATAATAACGCACTGACGCAGGGGATAATTAAATCCTTTTTGCCTCGCAAATTGTCTCATGCCGTTTTTGGGACTCGAACCTCGTGTGTATGTGTGTGTGTGTGTGTGTGTGTGTGTGTGTGTGTATTGATGTATTGGTGTATGTATTGTATGTATGTATGTATGTATGTATGTATGTATGTATGTATGTATGTATGTATGTATGTATACATAGACGAACGTACGCATAGATAGATGTATGTACGTGTTTGCCTGTATGGATGGATGGATCATTGGACGGACGGACGGATGGACGAACTTGAATATAAACGCGATCTACATCTGTTTTATATCCAGTTTAAATCCGAAATACTGACCTATTTATACCTACATCTACAGTTACTATGAAATCGAAATTCATGCTTTAGTAGTTTATTTGCTTTCACAATGATAGGTTCAGCGCCTATACATTTAGTTATAGATGTCGATAGGGGCTATTTGGATATAAATGTTGATACGAGATACTGTGTTGGGGCGTCTTCCCGTTCAGTTCTAAAACAAACATCATCTGTCAATGGGAACACAAATAAACGACCAGCATTGCATAAGTTCTTGTGTATCATCAAATTACCCTCAGGGCGCACGGGTTTCTATTGAAAGGGAGCTAGGGTATAATTTGTTTTAGGAGGTAATAATGACCCTTTTTTTTTTTTTTTGAAACTTTAACGTAGAAAGATAACACTAACCGCATTATCAACTAACATTAAACGTTTGGAAACCGTCTATTCTAAGACGGCCGATAATTAATTAATCAAGTGGTGTTATTAAAGCAGAAACAAACTTTATCTTTAGGTCATCTATTGCTATTTTAGTTAGTTACAATTCTTATATTTAATCTTCTTTTTTCCCCGACTATGTTAAAAACAATAATTGTTATTTCTATTTACACTGTAGCAGGATTCAGCTCTTCGTCGTATTTGAGATTTCAGCAGATCAGTTCTCGATACTGAGATAACAATATTTAGTACACACATATAGACAAAACTTCACAAACATGAAAACATAATAACGATTAATCTAATAATTTATCGTATAACTTGACCTGTACTGAACAGTCATCAGTCTTAAAACGCCACATTTTGATATAACATTACTGATTTCTGAAATTATTTAATAAATATTCCAAAATTATTCATTATGTCTTTCAATGAATGAAATCGGAATGGTTGTGAATTAAAGTGAACAATTTCATGTTGGTGACATCATTTCGCTCCTTATCCATACTGCATATTTGTGGAAATGTAATCATGATTATTGGACAATGTATTCGCAATCTTAATGGATTACTTTCAATTTTCTTGCAATTGTAATCAGGACAATCTTAAGTAATCGTAATCGATTGCTTTTGTCGAGTAATCGACTGATTTCAGAACATTAGGTAGCTGTTTAATGTAGGTTGACAAAATACATACTGGTCAACGAGCTAAAATTTTAAAGATGTTTTATTAACTTAAAGTCTGTTTTCACGATGCGACTTGTGGTAACGGTCTGATGCATGCGACTTTGATTGATCAAGAATTTTACGGTTAATTCTTTACAGAATTCTTTAACTCGCTTATAATGTGCTGTGTGAAAATAACCGGACTCGGTGGCGTCGTGGTTAAGCCATCGGGCTACAGGCTGGTCAGTACAGGGTTCGCAGCCCCGTACCGGCTCTAACCCACAGCGAGTTCTTAAGGGCTCAATGGGTAGGTGTAAGGCCACTGCACCATCTTATTTCTCACTAACCACTAACCAACTAACAACTAACAGTGGGTCCTGGAAAGACAGCCCAGATAGCTGAGGTGTGTGCCCAGGACAGCGTGCTTTGAACCTTAATTGGATATAAGCACGAAAATAAGTTGAAATGAATGTGTGAAAATATAATAATGTTGTGTTCCTTTAGGAAAACTTAGTAGAAATTATTTTACTGTGAAAGATAGTTCATGGGCTACTTTCCCAAAGAATTAACAAAATGCATCTTGAATCAATGTCTAGACTCTAGGCTCTAGACAATGGTGATAACAAAATGCACCTTGAATCAATGTCTAGACTCTAGGCTCTAGACAATGGTGATAACAAAATGCATCTTGAATCAATGTCTAGACTCTAGGCTCTAGACAATGGTGATGACAAACGAAACAGATCCGAAATGATTCACCATTTAGGCGTCACAGCAATAAAACTCAGACATTTGTTAACCAGCATTACAAGTTTTACAATAGAACTTGAACATTGGCTTAAAATTGTTGCAGTTTATGAATTCTCACAAAACAGCCAGATCGTAATTTTATATATTTGTTTAAATGATAACAATTTACACTGTTTAACAAATGTTTGAGAAAGTCACCAGCCCTCAAAGAAGCCTTGGCCAGTGCCATATGTATTATAGTAATATAGGTGAATATTTCCACTATTGAAGACCAAAAATGCATTAGCCGGAACTGATGGCTAGTGGATTTGTCGAAGCCTACAATTTAGATGCTTTCATATTGAAATTCAATCGCATGCTAAAAATCATTACAATTTAACCATTTTCACAAAACAGCTTAATCGTATGAAAAAAGTCGTTACAATTTAGGCATTTTCATTTACAAAAGAAAGAAAGAAAGAAAGAAAGAAAAGAACCATTGAAAAGAAAGAAAACGCGAGAATATTGTTTCTACATGTCGCATCGTGAGAACATGTCTTTACTGTTTACCTGAACGTGAGGTTCTGTGTGTCCCATTTCGACGGTGCAATCGTGTAGCGTTTTTTCCGTCTCCCTCTCCTGGTTTTCCTGAAAATCTCTGGCGAGTCCTGGTTTCCACAGCGAGGGCGGTGCATGAGCTGGATGGTGCGCGAGTCCACCACCCCTGTCTGCGGGATGCCGCCCATCTTCTGGAGCGTCTTGATGGCGTCGGAGAGATCGGTCTGAGACATGAGGTTTCCCGTCTCGCGGGACGGACCTTCGAGATAGCCGAACTTCGAGAGATATTCCTGCAAGTAGAAGAGAGTCACAGTTTGGTCAGACTTGTGAGGCAACAACATGAAAGTTAAAAGTCAAAGTTTGTTTTGTTTATCGACACCACTAGAGCACATTGATGTATTAATCATCGGCTATTAGATTTGAAACATGTGGAAACCTGTACATTTTTTCATTAGTAGCAAGGGATCTTTTTTTTTATGCACCATCCAACAGACAGGACAGCACATACCACGGCCTTTAAAATACCAATCGTGGTGCACTGCCTGCAACCAGAAATAGCACTATGGGCCGATGATGATGTTAAGTGTTTGGTTTATGTGGGATTGTTTTTTTTTTTTTTTATAGTTGTTGGGGGGGGGGGGGAGGATGTTTGTTGTTTTTGTTTTAAGTACAGACAATTTTTCTATACAATGAAAGAAATTCACGTTTTGATAATACCGTTATGAGGGTAACCTAGCTAAGTTTATAACGTTTTATGGTACCGATGTTTCTGTAAACTGGAACACATTCACGTTTTAGTAGGGTTGGGGGGATTTAAAAGAAAAACAGAAAAGAATCTAACGTTTATATAAATAAGAAATGAAACGAATTTAGTTTTAATTGCACATACAACTGTAATTACGCATGCCAGTATTGTGTTTGTAACTTACATGGTCGACGCAACCTTTAATAGTGACAGTCATAATTATGCATAAACCAAAACATTCCATGCATATGCTTATCAGACAGTTTTGCACCGAAATGGATATATAGTTTTGTTCCATTATAATGCTGGTCGGACTACATAATAATTATATTGTTGTAATAACACACTCAAAAAGTAATATCATCATATGGAGATCGCCATAATGTTCTATGATATTATATGTCCGTCAAGTATACTAATACAGTTTATGTGTGGTAATTTTTATTAAGTTATAGCTGTATTACAGTAAAGTATTTTCGTCCCGGTCGGTGGCCTGTCGTGATGTTAGAGCTTGTCACAACGATATACCAACTTGAACTTAGGTTGAATTCAAGTACGTTAATTGTTATGTTTTGGCAGACAGGAAACAAGTACCAAACGGTGTATTGTTTTAATAGGAAAATTAATACACCAATATGACGTGCATTTAAAATATACTGAGCTAACTATGGTGGTACTTCCACATGATTAGTATGTGAAAAATCATGTAAATACAGTGAAACCGTATTAAACAAACACCCAATGGAGTTTCAAAACGTGGCCCTTTAAGAAATGAAGGAAGGAAATGTTTTATTTAACGACGCACTCAGCATATTTTATTTACGGTTATATGGCGTCGGACATATGGTTAAGGACCAAACAGATATTGAGAGAAGAAACCCGCTGTCGCCACTTCATGAGCTACTCTTTTCGATTAGCAGCAAGGGATCTTTTATATGCACCATCCCATAGATAGGATAGTACATACCACGGCCTTTGTTACACTAGTTCTGGAGCACTGACCCTTTAAGAGTACTGATCATAAAGAGTTCTCTTCTGTAGCTTACCTTTTAAGCAATCGGCATTAATAAAAAAATATATGTGTATTTAACGACACCACAAAAACACACTGATATATCAATTATCGGTTATTGGATGTCAAACATATACTAATTGTGATATACAGTCTTAAAGAGAACCGGCTACATCTTTACATTAGCAGAAAGTTATTTTTATATGCACTTTTCAACAGACAGGACAGCACATACCATCCCCTTTGATATTACCAGTCGTATGGCACTGGTTGAACAGAGGAAAACCCAGTTAGATAATGTGTCCAACAAGGGGTCTCGATCCTTCGACCCAAGGACCTCAGTAAGCCACTGATGTGCATACCAGTACTAACATCTAGCCATTAACCATTGTTCTGGACAACTATCTCTGATAGCGGAGCTGTGTGCACAGGACAGCGTGCATGAACGTTAATTAGATATAAACACAAAATTATATAGTCCGAATCGTGGAAAATGAATTGAATCCACCTTGGATTAACAAATATATCCTAAAATAAACAAAGACGTGTTTAGTATTTGAATGTTTTTTGACATTACTACCAATACGAATGTCATTTTTTTTTTTATCCCTGTATACTCTACTTTAGTGCGATGGAAACTTAAGTGGACCACTTTGTAGGCATCTCTTTTTTTCTGTACTAGTAGCAATGCTCTTTTATTTGCACACTTAACTTCTCCGCAGGCAGGAAATAACACATTAAGACAGTTTATGTTGTGGACACTGGTCAAAGACATTAATGCAAAGTGAACGGAACAAACAGTGTCTGGTCAGTAATTACATCAGTAGTGGCCACTTCAGGTCTGTTCTTCATTAGTAAACACAGACTTGAGCGATCTTCAGTAAAAGGCGGAAACTTTACGATTTGCTAATCTCGCAATCCTTCCGCCAGATCACGCACTACCGCCGACCGGGAAAACGCTTGTCGTTTCAGTGAAGACGATCTGATTGCAAGACATCTTGTCCCATTGTGTCTTAATTCTGTTCCAGGATCATGCAACATTTGTGTCACTGAAAGTCACTCATGAAGCTGAACATTCTCCGTAATTTGGCAAGTCGCAAGAACTTGGGTTTTTTTAAATTTAAAATCAATTTAGTTTCGTATGAAATGATTTGGAAGATGTTGGTCGTAAAAAGTAGGTTGCGAAAAACGCGATTTCAGTAAAAGCGTGACAGAAAATGAGAAAGAAAGATTTTGAATACCGTAATTAAATAGTGATTACTATGTTATAGATGTCGTATTTTGTCAGTGGATTAAGCAGCCATCTCCTATTTCATTAAAGTTTGCGTGACCTCATGGAAGGTTGAACGATTTGAGAATGCAAAGCAAATGTTCTGACATTTTCATCATGTAACAATTGCCCGAGAGTACACAGAAGATTTAATTATTTTATTCATTCATTCATTCATTCATTTAGTCAGTCACATTTATTCATTTTTATTTACTATATCTATATGTCTGTTTATATGTCTATCCATCCATCCATCCATTTATCCATCCATACATACATCCACCCACATACATACATATATAGATAGATATACATATACATGTAGATAGATGGATATATAGTAGATAGATAGATAGATAGATCGATAGATCGATAGATCGATAGACAGATAGATAGATAGATAGATAGATAGATATATATGCCTGTCTGTCTGTCTGTCTGCCTGTCTGTGAATATATTTATTTATCTATATAGATATAGATATAGATATATAAATACAGATATAGATATATAGATCTATCTATCTTTATCTATTTTCTATAACAATCTGATTATCAGCTCTCTATAAATGATTACTAAAGGCTGTGGTGTGAACTATCATATGATCATATCTAAAACAAAGCACAAATAACGAAAATATTGCTTATTTGGTAGCAGAAGGTTTCTTCTCTCATTATCTCGTGTCACATAATTTACCAAATGCTACTCAACAGAAGTTGAGTAAACAAGATATCGGCGTCGGCATTCTTTTTACTTTCTTTCTTTCTCGTTCTCTTTTTTCTTTCTTTCTGTCTCATTCTCTTTTTTCTTTCTTTCTGTCTCGTTCTCTTTTTTCTTTCTTTCTGTCTCATTCTCTTTTTTCTTTCTTTCTGTCTCATTCTCTTTTTTCTTTCTTTCTGTCTCATTCTCTTTTTTCTTTCTTTCTGTCTCATTCTCTTTCTCTTTTTGTCTCATTCTTTTTTACTTTCTTTCTGTCTCTCATTTTTCTTTCTTTCTGTCTCGTTCTCTTTCTTTCTGTCTCATTCTCTTTTTTCTTTCTTTCTGTCTCGTTCTCTTTTTACTTTCTTTCTTTCTCTGTCTCTCTTTTTTCTTTCTTTCTGTCTCATTCTCTCTTTTTCTGTTTCTTTCTTTCTTTCTTTCTCTTTCTCTTTTTTCTTTCTTTCGTTCTCTTTTTTCTTTCTTTCTGTCTCATTCTCTTTTTTTTTTCTTCTTTCTTTCTTTCTTTCTGTCTCATTCTCTTTTTTCTTTCTTTCTCTTCTCTCTTTCTTTCTGTCTCATTCTCTTTTTTTTCTTTCTTTTCTTTCTCTTTTTTCTTTCTTTCTCATTCTCTTTTTTTCTTTCTTTCTCGTTCTCTTTTTTTTTACTTTCTTTCTGTCTCATTCTCTTTTTACTTTCTTTCTGTCTCATTCTCTTTTTACTTTCTTTCTGTCTCATTCTCTTTTTACTTTCTTTCTGTCTCATTCTCTTTTTTCTTTCTTTCTGTCTCATTCTCTTTTTACTTTCTTTCTGTCTCATTCTCTTTTTTCTTTCTTTCTGTCTCATTCTCTTTTTACTTTCTTTCTGTCTCATTCTCTTTTTTCTTTCTTTCCTTACTTGTTTATTTACTTATTGATTTTATTTTATTTATTTTGGTAGTTTATTTCCTCATTTGTTTCTTTGTACAAACATTGCAAGGAATATTATAAATTTATTTCTGCAAAATAGTGCTACGTTATTTTTCATTAACATATTTACTGTGCATGCACGACTTGTAATATGCAAAACATATGGCGGGAAAACAAACATGAAATGGGGGAAAAAAACCGGAGGGAAAATGTTAACGGTTGCAGATCGTTGCGAGATAGCACTGAATGCATGTACATGCACAGATGTACTGGATATGTCGTCTGATAAGAAAATAAAAGTACTTTTAACACACAACAAATCAATCGCACTGTGTTTATAAAATGCTTCCATCGTTTGTTATAAAATGAGAAAGGTTTACTTGAAATAAATAGACGGATAACTGAATAGTTAAACAACATCCACACGACTCGATTGAAGTTTTATAAACTGATTTGAGTATATTTTGTTTGAAAACGGAGTTACAAAAGAAAAGAAGGAGGTATTTGCCAGAATGCAGCATCTTAAAAGAACATTTAATTACACCGGTTGATCTTTATACGTATTTACTTTTATGTTTATTTATTTATTTATTTTTAAACTGTGTATGACATTATTGAGAGGTAAAATCTAGTTTGTGATCCTACAGATATTAGTTCGACGAGACACAAGCAAAAACAATATGTAATTAATATGTAATTTTGATCATCAGCAAAATCGTCTTTTAGCAAAAATAGTATACAAAGTCAAGATTGTCATTTAAACTTTTTATAATTTTCTCTTCAAATTCAAACTTCTATGGGTGTAATGATGACGAAGGTATCCTAAGCTAGTCTTGGGTTTGTGAAAAGAAAGATTATGGTGGTCCTAAACATTATTTCAAGTTCATAATGTGAAAAGATTTGGCGTCTGCGTTACTTCATGAAAGTGTTCCTTATTGATAATTTAATTCCTAACATGTAAGCAACACGCGATGGGACGCGGTGACAGTAAACCTGCAAGAGTTGTCTCCCCACTATTAAATTCCATGTCATTAACTGTTTGGGTTTCCTGACAGCAAACCAATTTCCAGTGCTAATAAAGTTAACATTTTGGAATAACATTAAAGTTGTGTTTTTTTTCTTTCTAATGACACCATTAAATAACACTGATTAATTGATAATCAGTTGCAGAGTTGATATAATCAGTTATTGGATGTCAAACATTTGGTAATTCTTCAGAGGAAACCTACATTTTTTATTAACAGCATGGGATCTTTTGTATGCACCTTCCTACAGACAGGAAACCACATACCACGACATTTAATATACCAGTTGTGAGGCACTAGTTGAGACGGAGAGGTGTGTGTGTGTGTGTGTGTCTGTGTGTGTGTGTGTGTGTGTGTGTGTATGTGTGCGTGTGTCTGTATGTGTGTGTGTGTGTCTGTGTGTGTGTGTGTGTGTCTCTCTCTGTGTGTGTGTGTGTGTGTGTGTGTGTGTGTGTGTGTGTGTCAGAAAACGGGTCAACCCAAAGGGTTTGATCCTCCGACCCATGCGCCCCAGGGGAGTGTTCTGCTGTCGAGCTAGATCCATTGCTTTATATCAAACTGATAAAATAAAGTATTGCATCAACCCACCGAAGCAGTGCATTTATAAAAAGGTGCGACTCCTTACATTTAATCAATCTACAAGACAATAAGACGTTATAGGACAGTTCAGGGATTAAAGTATACTGGGTTGGTTTTGTTTTGTTTTAAGAACTCAAGTTTCTAAATAAAATGATATTAATTTAGTTAGAATAAATAAAAGTATACACCGTTTACTCATCAGTAGCAACAATAGCTGAATTTAATTTTACATCTTGAATTGGTCTATCTCTCGTTCCAGACGGTTATGTACTGTTTAATGAAAAATACGTATAAAATCTGGCTACGCCAATGAATTCAACCGGAAGTAACGTACAGTTTTGTAAGAGAAGCATGGACTGTTAATGTTAGCATTCAGGTATGCACACCCTACCGTCGGTGAGCCCATTGGGTTATTTCTTATTCCAGCCAGTGCACCACGACTGGTATATCAAAGACCGTAGTATGTGCTATCCTGTCTGCGGGTTGGTGCATATAAAAGATCCCTTGCTACTAAAGGAAAAATGTTTCTTCTCTAAGACAGTATGTCAAAATTACCAAATATCTAACATTCATTAGCCGATGATTAATGAACCAATGCGCTCTAGTGGTGTCGTTAAACAAAACAAACTTTAACTTTTTACAACTTGAACTATGACACGGACGGGCTTGATTTAGTAGAAGGCAACCTTACGCGAATTCGTGCCAAATAGTTTGTTTACAACGATGACCCAATTACAGTGTTCGTCATTTCCGCTCCCCGTGAAATTACGCCGTGAAGAGTCTGTCTGAGAGCACTTGCCCGAGACTCGAGCGTGCTTCATTAACACGTGCAGACGTTTGAAGTAACCCATTTAAGGGCGGAATGTCACAGGGTGTGTGTCAACAACGCATTCAAAATGTAGTTGAACTTCAAAAGACATTAAATCTACGGAAATAATAACTACCAATGTAGCTAGAACGCTCCCCCTTCCCCGCCCCTCCGTCCCCAATTCTGGAAAATTGAAAGATTCGAAGTTATCAATAGGTTTTTCGTTATATATGGATTACGTGTACAGAGAGAGAGAGAAAGAGAGAGAGAGAGAGAGAGAGAGAGAGAGAGAGAGAGAGAGAGAGAGAGAGAGAGAGAGAGAGAGAGAGAGAGAGGAAGAGATGGGGTAGTTAACAAGCAGGCTTTCATTCGAAATGTTGAGAGTAGGAAGAAAGTATATAGAAAGGAAGTGTAGTTTGTACAGTGAGATTCGCATTGGTTTTCAACCCTCAAATTGAACTGACAGGAGTCAAGAGTCAAAAGTTGTGCTTGGGTCCACCAAAAAGGAAAGTCTGAGACAGACAGAAAGACGAACGAACGGACGGTCGAAATAAAAGGGGAAGGAAGATATAGAGATACAAAGACGGTGATGACAAATTAATTAGTAGAAATGTGATCTTGGTGTGCAAAATGATGGTCATAATTATTTTCAAATAATGTTCAAACATGCTGTATATACCGGGCCTCATTCTGGGACAACTTTTGTATACAAATTTTACCAAGTTGGCAATTGACAGAGTAAGCTCTGATATATACATTATACTTTTTTCATCTTTAAAAGTACGTTACGCTGAATATAATGATACGCTAAGAGCAGATTATATTCATAATATTACGTTTACAACGTCTGCGCCCTGGGCATTGTTTTCGCTTGATGTCGGAAGAGGGAGATGAAAAAAGGGGGCATTAAATGTCTGTGATCGTTCATTATAAGGTACAAAATGTGTCGAGTAACACAGGCAAGAATTCGTTGGGATCATTCATAAAAACAAAAGCAGTACATTCTTGCCGAAGTCTGGAGATGTATTTGCCCAACTAATGACGGCTCTAACGCACCTTGAAAACATCTCCCGTCCAAAAATATGTTATATAACCTCAGAAAAAATATAAAAGAAGAAATACTGCAAGATGTTCAACGAATCAGGGAAGATAGGAGACGACATTGCTGACGTTGCTAGCTTCATGGATATACAAGTTCTCTAGACTTCGTTACATTCTGCTATGCCGCTTAAATGTTACCTGGGTGTATTCTTTACTTCTGTGGGGTATACATTTCTACAAGAGCCATTGCTATACCTGAGAAAATGTTTTTAAAAGAAACATTGGCTGCTTCAAACAATGCATGTTGTACGAAATAAGGAGAAATAAGCCAGTCACTTGATATGCACTTACATCCTCCAAAGATCCAAGCACGTATATCATAGACAGATAGAGGAAACCACATTGGGCTATTTCTCAATTCAGCCAGTGCACCACGACTGGTATATCAAAGGTTGTGGGATAGTGCATATAAAATGTTCATTGCTACTAATGAAAAAAATGTAGCGGGTTTTCTATCTAAGAATAAATGTCAAATTTACCAAATGTCTGACATTCAATAGCTGATGATTAATAAATCAATGTACCCTAGTGGTGTCGTTGAACAAAACAAACTTTATAACTTTAATAGAGAAAACAGAACACAGGGCAGGTATACTGTTTAAGTGTTACTGTCCGTATGTATTGTGAAATGTCAAAGAACTTGACCATGTGCAAGTTAAATTCGTACTCAATATCTGGTGTAAGTTTAAGGCGCAAATTTCATTTGTTTGTAGTTCGTATGAGATACGTATGTACATAATCCACAAGGCCTAGAGTGATAGGATACGCGTACAGAGGGCGTATAAATGGAATCTAATCAACCCATTTGCATAGAAAGTGATTGATACGGATACCCATTACAGAAATGGAATTTGTTCCAAATAGTTAAACATTTAAAAGAGTTTTATTTTCTTCCAACAACGCTCAATGAATTTAAATACCGGTTGTTATATGTATTATAATTGTTATGCACATTGTGCTAGGCAAGTCTGGTGAGGCGAGGGTTCGTTCGATAGTGAATCTCGGCATTCGTTCTGTTCAGTTCTGTAATCTCGACAGATATTCTTAGCTGTAGAACAAACCGCCAAATCCTCGCATCTTAAAGAGACATCATGACTATTTAAAGGTAATTTACATGGCATAATGAAGAAAAACGAATTAATTAAACAGCAAACATATCACATGCGAGGGATATAGTGTTTTACAACAGCGCATTATTTTACCTTTATTATGAAATATGACTGATTTCCTAGTACTGGCAAACTTTTATAGTGAAAAATTTCAGAATTTGCAAACTACTAGTCGGTATCTGCAAAGAATGGACAAATACAAAATAATGATGTAGGCCACCTAACTCAGTTTAATCACCGATAATACGATAATACATTTTCTTTCTCCGCGTAATACGTTTTCTCACCTGCCCTTTTCATCTGGTAATTGGTGGTTACTTAATATTATTTTGTAATAGGTACTGATAATAGTTTTTGTAACAGAACAAGATACTTTTAAGATTTAATATTGTGTTTGATTATACGATAAAACTAAGACTTGGATGAGTTAGATACCAAAGTGTTCCAGTTTTCCAAAATTCTACTGTAACACGGGTGTCGGAAGCGGACAGCTAAGGAGGCATTGCAACCCCAACCCCAACTTTAACGATAATACATTAACCCCCTCTGTTGAAAGTTTAATTAATAAATACGCCCCACACCTACCCCCCCACCACCACCAGTCACTGGCATCTCCTGACGCCCATGTAACAAGCAGTGGTCTATGAACTGTAGACTGATGGAGTCTGTTGGTGTACGAAGATCGAATATCCATCCTGGCGGGCTAATGAAAAACACGTGGCCATAAAACACATGGCGAAAATTATTGAAATATACACATTTATCGAATTATCATGCAAGAGCCAATTTCGAGTATGCTCCGCGCCAATGTCTGTTAGGTGAACGAACGCGTGCACTGCGAACTGTATTCTGTGCCTGGTCACTTGATGGCTAATATTTTCCAGGATAGAAATTAAAATGTTACTCGTAAGCGTCGTAGTTGCCAGGGCCCCGTTCCACGAAGCGATCTTAGCCCTACCATAGGGTAGCTATGCGCTTAAGGTAATCTTAGGGCTAAAATCGCTTCGTGGAACGGGGCCCATGTCTGTCAAAAGTTATAGGTCATTCATGTTAGGTTGGGCTATTAAATGTTTCTTTTGTGTTTATGTGTTGTGGCTTGAGTGATTTTGTTCGTTTCGTTTTGTTTTTGTTTTATAAGTTTTTTCGATGTGTGTATGTGTTGTTTGTTTGGGTGTTTTGTTTTGTTTTGTTTGTTAAGTTTTGTCCTTTGTGTGTGTTTTTTGTTGTTGTTGTTAATGTAATTGTTGTTGTTGTTGTTGTTGGTGGTGGTGGTGGTGGTGGTGGTGGTGGTGATGGTGGTGGTGTTGGTGGTGGTTCATTTTTTTTTTTTTTTTTTTTTTTTTTTTTTTTTTGGTAAGGGCTGTTTTTAGTGAATTACTTTTGTGGTTCTTTGCTTTGTTTTGTTTCCCTAGGCCCCGTTCCACAAAGCGATCTTAGCCCTAAGATCACTTTGATCTTAGCGCTAAGATCGCTTCGTGGAACGGGGCCCTGTTCTGTTCTGTTTTTGTTTTTGTTTGTTTTTATTTTTTATACAAAACATTTTATATTCAAATTAGGTACACACAAGAAAATTAATATTCAACGTTTACAAGAGCGTTCACCACGTCCAGCGAGTGTCCAGAACGTGACTACAGCCCATGAGTATAAGTGACGCGGTCTTCTTGGTAATTTAGTTCGGTTCATAATTGTGTCAAGGCAATTTAGGTGGTATATAGACATACCATAATGCTACGAAAAATATACGCAATTTACCCACTTATTTATAATTAAAGCGGAATGTAAATTATAATAGCCACCATTACGAAAATAGAGAGAGAGAGAGAAAGAGAGAGAGAGAGAGAGAGAGAGAGAGAGGGGGGGGGAGGAGGAAGGGAAGAGGAAGGGAGGGAGGGAGGGAGGGAGAGGGATAGAAGGAGAGAGGGAGAGAGAGGGAGGGAGAGATAAGACGTTTAACGGCATCCCATCACAATGGTTATTATGAGATAGAAAGAAGAGAAGAAAGGAACGAAGGAAGAAAGAAAGAGAGTAGAGAGAAAGAAACTTGAATGAAGAAACGAATATTCATTATATTGATAAACATATAATGATCTCTTTTAAAGGACCATATTATAGCTCATTTTAAAAGCAAAATGATATAAAAATAATATACAAATAACTTTATAACAATAAAATACGTGTAGTTAACTTAAAATGAAGAAATTACGCTAATCAGTATCAAAGTACGATTTATGCATATTTATTCGTGAGCGTTCGGGAAAAAAAAGGGAAGTGACGTCAGAGCCGCTGTACTCTTCCATTGTTGTTAACTGTTTAAACGATCGGGATTGTCTTTTTATGGTTTTCCAAAGGATTGTATCCAAAGAAAGACGCGTGTATTTTATCGCAAAAGAAAAGATTGGACACCAACACCGCATAGTATTTTGGTGTCAGCCTATTTACAGCCCGGAGCCCGAACTTTACCCGGCGACAAAAACAGTACTCGGTTGCGAATGCCGAGGTGTACATTGTACATATTTGGCACAAAGATACACCTCAGCATGATGTATTTATATATGTTAAAACAAAAATGTAGAAATTTTTATTTATTTATTTTTTTGGAAAAAAAGAGGATTTTTCATGTTAGGGCTGTAGGCCTACATAACAAAATCTGTATTCACCGTCCGAAGAAGGAAACGTCAATAAGTAATTAAATATGGCATATACAAACATGGGATTTGGCATGAGGATACATCTCAGTACGATGTATTTAAATATGTTTTTAAAAGAAACGTGTAGAAAACAATAATAATTTTAAATAATGTTTTTAATCTTCGGGCACGAAGTTCAATACAAAATAAACCATTACTGTCGGTGTCGAAATAACTATTATGTTTCATCCACGGGCTGACTTGAGAATCGGAGTGTTGTTTTAGTTAATTGGTCCTTTCTTTCAGTGGCCTGCACATGTGATTCCTGATTGGCAGGTGTATATTACAGGGTATCGACCAGGTAAGTGATTACCACGGTCTAGACATACGTACAAAATACGTGCCAGTTTTTTTAAGATCACAGGGTATTGTGGCGTAACCTGTCGCGACTATAGTACAATGTTAATGGACATTATCAGCCGCCCTGCTTCATTACTGTAAATAATGCTGTAAAACCCTTGATTAAGTAGACTTTCCCATCTAAAATTACAAAAATGACCAATTACGTAGTACCAAAGAAAAGAAAATTATCACTTGGGTATCGTGAGTGGTCGTTTTTACTCTAACGCACCATACCAATAGGCCTAATAATATGCTACTTTTTTTATGAGAGAAAAATACTATAACCCCATTTCGTTCTATTGATGCAAATTGAAATATATTTAGTTTAAAAGTTGATTATACTCTCAAGTCATTTATGTTGTTTTACAAGTCAGGTTAATGAAAGTGAAGCGCCTTGTCGTAAATTAGAGCGTTTGTTTACACTGTGCATACAGATTTCATTATGTACAGCCCGAACATGAAAAATGCGATATTTTCTAAAAAAGAAAAAAAAAAATGTTTGTCCTACATTTATATTTTGTTACATATTTAAATACATCATACCGAGGTGTATCTTTATGCTAAATATGAACAGTATACATCTCGGCATTAGCATCCGGGTTTTGGTTTTGTCTCCGGGTTACTTTCGGGCTCCGGGCTGTAAATTGGTCGACCGGTCTGGTTTGGCACCATCGGTTTCTCCACCCTCCGACTCGCTATCCGTTTTTTCTTAAGTATCACTGTTGTAAGTAAATGTGTGTCTTTCTTCATTTACTAACAGCTCAAAATTGATACGGCAAAACTTTTGCGAACGAACACTCTGTGCAAGTCTTAGATTCTTTATGAATGGTACGGACTAATGCTTTTAAGTGTAAGGCTTCAGATCAAGCGACGCGTCTCTGACGTCACGGACCTCGTGATTGCCCTGCTCATTAAAGATCGGCAATTTCCGCTAAGAGTTCATATCTCAGGGTTTTTTACGGAGATATGTTAAGTAATTAATGTTTTTTTGTTTTTGTTTTTTTAGGTGATTCAATTTATAATTAATTGTACATGGTTGGTGCCAAATATAGGTCACGTGACATGTTTCCTTTAAGCTTCTCATTCGATTTTCATACCATATTTAAACAAATATAGTTAAAATATTGATTTGATAAAACAGCTCCGTACCTGAGAGAGGAAGGGGCAGGTGCTAGATAGACAGGGGGCTGGGGTGATAACTGCCCTGATAATATAAAACAGTGACCGTTTTATTTTAGAAGTCACCTTTTTGTCTAACTGGACAACACCCTCCAATACTGAGCCCTGATTCCTTTTAGTCTACCCTCCCGTTATTTTACGTTAGATACGGCCCTGTAATATAAATTAAATAAAGGATGGAATTTTAATACAGCTATATCTGCGTTAAGACTGCTAAACACAGTGTTCTTTTCTTTAATATGCCCGGATGTGCTGATTCTCAATTACACTTCCCGTGAAATGCGAATCTCACACATCATTCCACTACATTGCTATTAGTATTACCATCTGAACTATAAAGAGGTTTGACCTAATTAAGGTACGTTCACATTAAGTTATTTATAGTAACGATTTTTCAACACACGGTCGAGGTGTCAAAACGCTTCAGTACTAACAAACAGTGTTTACCTAACATGAGCAAGATCCATTTTGAATTGAACTTAGCAGTTTAAATGGGGTATATTTCCACCAGGAAGGTGGAAATAGCCCAACGGTCTCTCAAATTGCACACTGGATAAAAGTCGCACCGTAATAACGTATCTAGACTGTGGTTTCCCTAACGCTTGGCGTGAAATGCTAGCGTCCTTGCCCTCTGTTGTTTATAACATCTTACCTTTATAAACTAAATTAACCGTTCAGTTCACATCGGCGGACTAAACCGGAAGTAAACATTTACGACGGGATGTGTCTGTGAAAACTAATAAAACAGCCGACGAAGCATTCTTCGTAGACTTGCCAAGCTCTCGATTTCGTAACACACTGTTTAAGACAAAATATTTTACGTATATGCCTGAGTAAGCTTTTACTCAGCACGTGTATGGCAGTTTCCCCAGCATATATTGCTTTAAAAGCAATTCGGAACTGTTTAACACTTGTACAGTTAGAATCGTTACTTAATTTGATTTTACCTGACATTTAAAACCAAATTTATTTTAGGTTTGCTTAATGACACCATTAGATAATTTTCATTGACTTAGTAATCATTGGCTATTGGACGTCAAACATTTTATCATTAACACACGTATTAGACGAAACCCGATACATTTTTACATTAGCATCGGAGGCTCTTTTATATGCATTTTCCACAGACAGGACAGCACATAGCACGGCCTATGATATACCAGTCGTGGAACACTGGTTGGGACAGCGAAGATACAGTAGAGTTGTATGTATGTGTATTACTTTAGTAAACACAGTGTTATCTTAGGCCAGACTTCAGATGTAAATAACCGCGTATTGTCAGCTATACCCTTTGAGGATAGGATAATTTGTGGAAAAAAAAAGAAGAAGAAAAAGTACAAAACATCAAGTTATGAGTAGGCTAAATGTTTTATCATTATCATTATTTTATTCTTAAATTGTAAAATTAGTTAAAGCTAAACTTACTCGTGATACGTATGGTTATAGCACACTTTCGATGTTTTGATTGACAACCGATAGACACGAGTGTAATAGCGAATATCTGCTGGTGATGAAAACATCGAAAGTGTACAATAACTATGCATACAACGAGTGCGTTTATACGGTAACTGACTTATACCACGCCCCTAAGTGACGTTGTTTGACGCGATAAGAAAAGTTTGGCTCAGTGAATAGTGAGGTTTTGAAAAAGTGGGCGGTTACATAGATTTATTACACATGTTTTTGTTAATGGAAAGATAATCTAAGAGTAATACAAATATTAAAAACTTTATCATTCTAGAGACAAACTCTTTAAATATATTCTAACAGGCAGGTCCAACATGTTTTACACGTCCATATCCACTCAAAGTTCAGCAGGCCTTTGAAAATTGCGAGAACGATCGTTTCGTTCACGCGTCGTTCACATAAATCTAATTTAGCGTAACCTATTTTCCATTCGCGCATTAAATTTAGGACATTATTTGCATGGACATAACGCGTTACGCAAAAAGAAAATGGGTTACCTGAATTTAGTTTTGTGTAACCGATAAATGGTTTACGCAAATGTTCAGTTCTCGCAGGCCTGTTCAGGCATGCTCGCCCTGGGTCTTGTCTCTGGCATGATCCAGAATATGACAGTTTGGTAAGTCTAGTTCTATACCTGTCATATCATAACGCATGAGGCTGTCAATACCTGGCAACCTTCCAAACACACTTTACAGTAATAATTTACATCTTATTGTGGATATTTACAACATGTGCACCAATTTCAGCCAGTCGTTAGCATGTTTTTCATCTTCTGTAGCACTAATCCGAGAGCCGTTCGGACGGCCAGGGTCATGCCGTGGCCCGAGGAAGAACACTGACAGTAATGAATTCTGTTTGAGCGTGAACTACTAATTGGCAGGTGTCCGCCAACTGACTTACAACTTTAGGAGATGCTTTAAAGCATGTTCGCTGTTCGCCCATAACAAATAGTTCACATAGTATTTACTAATGTACACACTATAGGACGAAACCTGACAGCACCCCCATTTAAACAATATTTCGGTTAAATATATAGAAGCTCTTTTTTTTTGTGTGTGTACATGTTTAGCTTAGCTAGGTGCCGTAGGTCGTAAGATCTATTCCCGCCATCAGACCCATTGGACCCATTTGTCATCACCTAAAGCTAATAATGTTCAGTGGCTTGTAATATCAATATATAAACAAATAAACAAAGAAAGGAACACATGATACTGTAGACCAGATTTAATTCAGTACTACCGTAGTAATGTCTGTATCTGAATGCCAGTTACTGGCGTAGGAAACGGGGGGGGGGGGGGGGGGGGGGGAGGAGGAAGGGGCAGGGGGAAGGGGAAGGGGCATGTGCCCCCACCTTTTAGCAGCAGCGATGTTTTTTTATATTTATACATGTATTTGTGCGTGCGTGTGTGTGTGTGTGTGTGTGTGTCTTTCTCTGTGTGTGTGTGTGTGTGTGTGTGTGTGTGTGTGCGTCTTTCTCTCTGTGTGTGTGTGTGTGTGTGTGCGCGCGCGCGTGCACGCGCCCCGCTTTTTGGCACCTTCCTACTCACGTGCCAGTAACGTGGAATGAGCATCCCGACACCATAGATGAAGGTATACATTGGTTGCAGTCATGTGCTACACGGGCGAGACGTAGCCCAGTGGTATAGCGCTCTCTTGATGCGCGGTCGGTTTGGGATCGATCCCCGCCGGTGGGCCCATTGGGTTATTTCTCGTTCCAGCCAGTGCACCACAACTGGCATATCAAAGGCGTGGTGGTATGTGCTATCATGTCTGGAATGGTGCATATAAAAGATCCTTTGCTACTAATGGAATAAATGTTTCCTCCCTAAGACTATATGTCAGAATAACTACATGTTTGACATCCAATAGCCGATGATTAGTAAATCAGTGTGCTCCAGTGGTGTCGTTAAACAAAACAAAGAAACAAAAATCATGTGCTACAAAAGCTTGTTCTGAATGTGCACATAAAAACCTATGACCTAACCTAATCTGACCTGACCTGACCTGACCTGGTTGTAGTGAAAAGTATGCTATAGTGTTTAAAAAACTGTCCCTTTAATTATCGTGATGGATAGAATGAATAAAATAAAACAGATGTAATTTCAAATGGGCTGAGGTGTCAATAAAGATACATTCCTTTCATTTCCTCAAAATCCAGCCAGCTAAAAGTGCCAACGACCCTTGTGTGCGAGTTCAAAGCCAAGTACATTTTCCTGTATTCAAGTGGGAACAAGTGTGGTGCTGCATCCTGCAATTAGGGGGGTCAAAACGTCAGGGGTACAATACTATTCAAGTAGAGCATAATAGTATGAACCAGTTTTCACCTGGTAAAGTATTTCTCGTATAACTAATATTAGTTTATAAAAAATACCATATAAAAATACCATGTTTTTTTTACAATTTTCCATACATGTATGATGTTGATATTGTTGTTGTTTGTTGTTGTTATTATACTTTTGTGGTGTTTGTTTATTGTTTTGTTTTTTGTTTGTTGTTTTTATTGAGTTCTTGTGGTGGATTTGGGGTGAGTGGGTGGGGTGGGGTGGGGGGGGGGGGGTAGAGTTGCTGGGCTAAATTGTTTTGTTATGGTTGTTCAAAATAGTTTCGATATAAGATATAAAGTGGAGAGAATTTTTTCGTTTTTTTTTTTTTTTTTGTTTTTTTTATAAAATATATAACAACTATTTGTTTTATATTATGAAATATATAATAACTACTAAGTATTTGTTTTATATATAATGTTTATTTGTTGCTCAGTTTGCTTTAGTACCTATTATATGAATTATGTATGCTTTAGAACAGTGCTCAACAAAAGGGAAGAATTCAATATTGACTCCATTAAAACAATTTCTTTGTATTTTCCTCCAATTCCTGAGGGGCCAGCCTTAATCCGTTACCGCACGCTTCACTGGCCATTCACAAAGTGGAGACACGTGGGGCAAAATTTAACAAGTCATTAACCATTCATCAGTTTCATTCTAGCGACAGACTGTAACAAATGAAGTTCAGTGCAGTCGTGCACTATCCATTACCTTTGATGTTCGCTCTAATAAAATTTGTCAACTAACGGCTGCTGCTAACGTTATTGGCAGCAGACGACAGCTAGACTGCATCATGGCGAATTGAGTTGTGTCCCTTAGAGCAAAAAAAAAACCCAAAAAAAAACCCATAAAGTATTTTAGGTAATGGGGTTTTGCTTTGCTTTTTTAGGGATATTTGTGGGGATTTTTGGTTTGTTGTTGGGTTTTTTTGTTGGATTTGTTTTTTTTAGTTTGATTATTATTATTATTATTATTATTATTATTATGTTATATTATTATTATTATTATTATTATTATTATTATTATTATTATTATGTTATATTATTATTATTATTATTATTATTATATGCGCGCGCGCACGTGTGTGTGTGTGTGTGTGTCTTTGAGAGTTATTTGAGAGTTATTGTTTTTCATTGTTTAGCTTTTTTAACGTTAAATTTTCAACCTCGCTTCCTCATCATATACCATAGTTTACTAACATAAAAGGCAAAACACAACCACAGTTTTAATAAATATAAACTCATGTACCTTCGCTATCAACACATACCATCTCTACTACATAGCTGATAAGCGAGTGCTCTTACAGCACAATTTATGCTTATGTGACTGAAGACAGAATCCAATTTAAAACTAAGGCATGATCGTCACGGAAAACGTTGGTCAATGTATAAAAAGCAGAAGTTTATACAATACATTATGATGAGGTATCAGAGGTTATATGTACAGTGAAATCTCTCAAAACCGGACCCTCTGTAAACCGGAATTTCCCCAATACCGGACATTTTTCACGATATTTTATTAATAATCAGTATATAATTTAACCTCTCTAAACCGGATACCTCTTAAACCGGACATTTTTATTTGTTCCCCGGGTGTCTGGTTTATAGGGGTTCCACTGTATATATCAATATTTTTTTTTTTTTTTATTGTTTTACAGAATAAGCCTTCGTTGACCTCACATTGGCCTCACGCTAGACGTTGTGCAACATCCTTGACCACCATTGACCGTCCAGCTAATTCACTAAACTGCCAGATAACTTACCATCTATTATCGACCAACACATAATGCCGGGACCGAACAATGAGTTATTATCACCTGTATGAACGGACATCAATCAAATGGGTGCCACCGCTATGACCTCACCGTGTCAGATGAAGTATTAACACTTTATGAGCTGTAAAATAGCAAGCGCATAAAATAAATGGGTATAATACGGGCCTGTCGGAGAGAATTGTAATCGTCGGGGTGTGTTGTGGAGACATAAACATAAATAATGGTTAAATATGACAATGCTAATAATTGTTTTATATATGACTCCAAACCTACCCCCACCCACACACCCATCCCCAACATTATCTCCAAAGGACCGACATTAGCTTAGTTATCAAACGTTACTAGACTAATACTAGGGTGTGCCACGGTTGATTTATTCATCATCGGCTATTGGATGTCAAACATTTGGTAATTCTGAAATATAGTCTCAGAGAGGAAACCCGCTACATTTTCCATTAGTATCAAGGGATCTTTTATATGCACCATCCCACAAACATGATAGCACATACCACGGCCTTTGATATACCAGTCGTGGTGCACTGGCTGGAATAAGAAATAACCCAATGGGCTCACCGACGGTAGGGTGTGCATACCTGAATGATAACATTAACAGTCCATGCTTCTCTTACAAAACTGTACGTTACTTCCGGTTGAATTCATTGGCGTAGCCAGATTTTATACGTATTTTTCATTAAACAGTACATAACCGTAACCTCTTTAATTCACCGAGTCGCCATTGGGCTATTTCTTGATCCAGCCAGTGCACCACGACTGGTATATCAAAGGCCGTGGTATGTGCTATCATGTTTGTGGGATGGTGCATATAAAAGATCCCTTGATACTAATGGAAAATGTAGCGGGTTTCCTCTCTGTGGGATGGTGCATATAAAAGATCCCTTGCTGCTAATCGAAAAGAGTAGCTCATGAAGTGGCGACATCGGGTTTCCTCTCTGAATATCTGTGTGGTCCTTAACCATATATCTGACGCCATATAACCGTAAATAAAATGTGTTGAGTGCGTCGTTAAATAAAACGTTTCTTTCTTTCATTGCTGTAGCCAGATTTTATACGTGTATTTCATTAAACAGCAAATAAACTGAATCTGTTTAATTAACCGAGTCGAAACTGTTACAAGACTATTTGTACCTGTGTACAGGGGCTGTCTTTCAGACATATCTCCTGAATGTTTTACAGATCATTTGTAGACAAGTTGGAGTTGGGTGTAGAAAATTGGTAGATCGTTCGTCTGAGATGTTAAGGGTCGTAGAATCAAATCTGAATCCGATGGGTTTCCCTTTTCCACCCACTAGCTAACTACTGGTATGTTAAAGGTTGAGTCCTTAGTATGACGAAGTGTTCATAAAAAAAATCACTTGCTTCTATCCGGTTGTGGTTCTAGCGGGTTGCCTTTCTCACTATCTATGTGCGTAATAATCATGCTAGATATCAAATAGCAGTAGTTTTTAAATATAATATTTTGTTTGTTTGTTGAAGAGTTGTTAACTATTCCTCTTCTTTTTTTCCACATTCGGGTTTGATAAAGCTAGCGGTAAAGTGGTTAATCTATGTTGATAAACATGAGAGCCAGTTCATGTGGTTCACATGTGTTATTATTAACCAGATGCTCAAATGGATTCCAAATGCGACCTCCCCCCCCCCCCTCTCCCTTCCCCGACCCCCTGCAGATTTATTCGTGATTAATCACACTGGACAATCTAACAGCATGAAATTGAAGATTAATGATAATTCACCCCCATACGATTTAATGCTGTTTTAATGAATAATTAATATATGAAAGGAAAATTATTGATCAAACTTGACATCATGAATTCGAACCTGATGAGTTGTTTGCGTTCCAACCAGTTCATCATGACTGGTGCTTCAAATACAGTGTTATACATTGTAATGTCCACAGGACAGTGCACACATAAAAGATCACTTACTGTTTGTTTATTTTGTGGCGAAAGTGAGATTCCTTTTTTCTGGACCCCTCCCCCGCCCACATAACTTTAGAGTACCTCTAAAAACGTCACTGTATAGCAAACGAATACATTGAATGCAATGCAATGCTATGGTCTGCTTTTTTCTGCTTCGTCATATAGCTCGAGACACCTCTAGCCCTCCCCTTATTAATACTACAGCATACCAATAAGGGGAAGGCTAGAGGTGACTTGAGCTACTATATATATGTTAGTGTACCTTTGAATTTCTGTTGGTGACCAGCCCCCCCCCCCCCCCTCACCCCCCTTTTCAATGTTGTACCACTCCCTGAATACTGTAGGTGCTCTTCTCTTCCTAAAAAAAAACCTACTTCCGCTCCTGGCAAGTGTCGAAATAACCATATATTAGATAGCCGTATTCTTTTTACAACTGAAGATTATCAACAACACATGGTAAAACGAACCCTCTGCATACCTCACATACTGTTGCTGGCCTCCCACAACTTGTAAAAATTCATCACTTGATATTAACCTATTAGCACCTGCTTTCATGCGAAATCGATCTTAGTACGCCGACCTTCAAGCGTTTTAGCCGACGTCAGCATCTATAGAAGATTCAAGTTCTCTACTGAGAAAGACCTCTTCGCCATCAACAAACTGACTTGTTCTAACATTTAGAAACGTGAAACCAGGACCACATCAAGCAGTGGTGGATTTACGTAACCAATAAAGTGTTGATGTTACACACTTAAAAAGAACCAGATATCGGCCTTGGTGGCGTAATGCTTAAGTTATCCACCTTAAAGGAACTATCCCCGGTTTGTAGCCATTGCAAGATGTTGTCGATGAACAGAGTCGTGGTATGTACTACCCTGCCTGTGGGATGGTGCATATAAGAAACATTTTGGCGAGTAAAATGATTTATTATATAACATTTTGTGAAATATCTTAAAATATCAGTGAAATAAAAGTGTTATCAGTCACTCAGTGACGATAACACATTTCAGAGTGAACATTTCACTATTTCACTCTAAAATGTGTTATCGTCGCTGTAGAAAGTGTTATATTCACTGTAACAAAACCGGAACTATTTAGCTGCTGGCATTTTAAAAATAAAGGTAAATTGCCAAAAGTTATATAGTAAATAGCAAGCGCGACTCGTGAGATATGATTGCAAACTTCTCTCGGTGAGATATAAATCATATTTGACAAAAAACATTAAGTATCCTCTATATATTAAATACACGTTCTTGTTTAGAATATCAATATCTGTATATCCAGTGTGTTTGCGGCCGTGTGCTAATATTTGTAGTAGTCAATTTTCATTTTACTTCGTTATATATATATATATATATATATATATATTATCGTACGTACAAGGTAAAATCCGGTTTGTGCTACTACAAACATTCGGACAACAACAACCACCTTATTTATACAGACACTAATATTTTAAACAAGAAAATATAATTAAAATTTAATCATCAAAATGGGGATGGATCCTACACTGATCACACATCAAGCAAGCGAAATGCAAAATAGTGGGCTGTTCTTATTTTCGCAAAGAAAGAACAAACATACCTAGTTCTGGTTTCCAGCCCTCGAAACAATAGATTGCTTTATTTTAAAGAGAGAAAACCCCCTATTATTGCTAATACAAGAAAAAGAGTTCTAACACTACAGCACCTGTTTAAAAGAAGATGGTATCTACAGGTTAAGTCAACCCGATTCCTTTATGCCATCCGCCAGTTCAAATGTCTTTAATCTGCACTCGTAGCATCTGTTTCCGGTAGCCGGTCTATTCCTATGTGAGATTACAACTGTATCCCCCTCCTTTGTTGGAGCCCTGCCAGTATTACGTGAACGATAGCAAGGTGCCATTCTCACCTGTCTAACAAAGAAGCGCTCCTAGCTTCCGAAACCAAACATGTACATGTATGAAGACTGGTAAATTATACATTAATCTTGTATAAATCAGGAGAATATGCTGTAAATTGGACAAGTTGTCACTATTCTTTCCTGTCTGACAAGAATCTTTCGTAGCTTCCGAAACCAAACATGTACATCTGTGTAGATAGGTAAATTATACATTAATCGTGAATAAATCAGGAGAATATGCTGTAAAAAGAAAGAAGAAGAAGATAGTTTTATCTTTTATTGTGGTGTATTATTGTGGTGAGTATTGGTGATCAACAAATGCGTGTTGCAATAGAAAAATAATGCCACCAGATTTTAAATTGTTCGAGCGAATGCTGTACCACTGGGCTATGTCCCGACCCAGATGTTTTGTATACAAATAGTTCTACTGTTTGACACAAGAAACCAAGTTTTACTAAATGTTTAAATATAAATACCAGTGTTGCAAAAGAACCACGTGTATTCAAGATTAAACTATTTAATCTAAACATACAGGTACATCATCTAACTTCGCAATTCATTTCAACTTATTTTCGTGCCTATATCCAATTAAGGTTCAAGCACGCTGTCCTGGGCACACATGTGAGCTATCTAGGTTGTCTGTCCAGGACAGTGAAATAGTTGTTAGTTGGTTAGTGGTTACTGAGAGAGAAGAGGGTGTAGTGGCCTTACACCTACCCATTGAGCCCGTAAGAACTAGCTCTGAGTTAGAGCCAGTACCGGGCTGCGAACACTTTACCTACCAGCCTGTAGTCCAACGACTTAACCACTGCGCCACCGAGGCCGGTTTGACTTCGTAAGATATTACACCCATGATAATCATAGAGAGATTCAAATTGATTAGCATGCGCATGTACACAATGTATTTCATTATCAGTTAGATTTTATCCACATAACGGTATCCATTAGAGATAAAACATAGTACAATGTGTTTATCAGAGTACAATCCAACCAATAAATCGATTTGAGTAATGCGATAAAGTGGATTATGGGATTGCGATCACTGGTAGATAATATAATAACGTACGTGTCTTTGGTAACCAATATGACCGTAGAGTTTTTAACAAAACCACGGATTAAGTGTACGTATAGGCATAACGTCATCTGATACTAGGAATAAAACATGGCTTAGACGAGCATAGTTTACATACATTGATTATGTAAATAATTTACGAAAGGAATAATTTTATTTTTTTAACTTAACAATCAGTAATGTACGGATCCCGATATTGTAGCCTACATGGTGTGGCCATATGTTCACCAATTTTAGTTAGCAGGCAGAAATACAAGAATGATGTTTGGCTCTGAAACTTTATACGTTATATAAATAAATTATACATATGTTCTGGGAACATATTGTGATATAGCATTGATTCATAAACCTTTCTTTTGATAACACAATGACCTATATTTCATGTTTTTTTTTTTTATTATTATTATTTTTGTGGGGGAGTGGGGTTCTAATTTTTGGGGGTCCATTGTAAAATGTGGTTAACATTCATTCAGTCATTAAAAAAGTTATTTAACGTCGATTTACGTTATAAACTTTATATTAAATACATATTGACGAAAGGCACAGACATGTAGACAAACCGACAGACCGACAGATGGACAATTTTGCCTCCACCATGATATATCACGAATTCTCACAACAATATATCGATAAACTGCGTGGGTAAGGCTATACATAATATACAGTTTGACATAACCGGACGAATTCCACAATTTACGTATTAACCGGCAATCTCTACACCATTGGGTAAGAAGGTTTTTCAAATACGGATGTTTGGTTGCCTAGCAACAGTGACATATGAATCTTGGTGTTAATTGACGATCCATGTAATTCATTTTGCACTCGCCTGGGGGCAGGGCAGGGTCGTATTTAAAAACAAGGTAGCGAGAGGAGAGGCGGGAGGGGAGGGGGGGGGGTCTTCGGGCAGAACCCTCTCAAGCGACAGAAGATCATTGTATGGTAATCGAGACCACATGTTCTCGGTTTGAAACAGTACTAGAAGACTTGCTCCACGTCTTCGCTGTTTATTTGTGTTTATACTTTTCCAGCTTGTATATAAAAAAAGCTGGAACCCATGAACACGGAAGAGCGAAAGTCGGGTTCGCAGAACGTTTTTGAAATTGAAATTGATTCAGTATCAATAACTCTTGAAGTTTGGAAATTGGTCCTAAACGTTGAAAGAAAACGTAAAAAACCCCTACAAATGGAACTCCTTGAATGAATGGAACCCAACTTGAAGTGTGTTTATTTGATAACCTCCCAAGGCGAGACGGAACATGGCGAATTGTGTGATATAAAAGAAATAGTCACGTCTCGTTGAAATCAATATGATTACAATACCAAACGAAATAAACATGTGTCAAGACGCCTGGAAATTCTAAAATATTTGTTAAGATTTTCAAAATACATAAATCTTGTCCCATTTCGTTCTAAATTCTTTAGAAACGCAAGCCCAGGTTTGTTGTAAATTGTCCCGTAATGTTTTGTATCAAATTCAAAATCCATTTCGAAACGATGCAAGACATATCATGATGGCTATTTATTTAAACCTGAGCGAGGTCAATAGAAACATAGAAAACAATCTGAGGATGAGTAGGAACCAGAAAGTATTTAGCTTTATATATATATACCTGATTGGTTTTCTTATTCATGGATGCTAGAGTTTAATTATAATGATACATATATGATTTAGTTTTGAGAGTGTGGGGTGGAAGGATGCTTACAAGTCGATCCTTGATTGGTGTTAAAAATTAATTTTTTATTGAAAGTGGTCTCAAAATCGTTTAAGTGTATTTTGTACGTGGACGATATTTTATAAAATCCTTCACACTGTTATGTTTTGAGAGTTGGGGTTGGGATATGTTGCTAGGAATGTTGGTCCTATACTATGGGCGAGTGGTAATGTTGGTAGGGTACAGATCGCCTCCAAAAGATCGGTCACCAAATCAACTACAGTTTTGTAATTCAGGGTATTCTTTCAGGCGTATGAGCAGGGATTTTAGCAAGGGGTTTCTAGACTGTGTCGAGCAGGGAGGGTTTCAACCCCTGACATCCCCCTTGCGTCTGCCATTTCTGTTTCAACAGCAGCAGCAGCAGCAGCAACAAGTTTCTACTCCACAATAAACAACACTTTCCATGGACGCCATGAAAAAGGGGGTGGTGGACAGTGGTACTAATCCCCATTCCTAAATCTGCCACTGGTGATCATTTCTGGAAACGGACTAAGCACTTTGTTTTTTTCATGGAGCGACAACCACTTCGAGCAGAAGACAAAAGCATCGACAACAAACTGAGATAATTCACACATTGTGTTCGCCGCGGTTACAATGTGTCATTAATTACCGGCGGAATTGCTCTAACGTCGTTACCGAGATACGAAATATTTCCCCTCATTGACCGATCATCGCAAGACAAAGAGATCGTGGACATCGGCCAGCCATCTGCTCCGCAACATCAAAGTTTTAGTCGGCGACAATCATGGCGTGATGGTTTTCAAATTGTGTTTCAAACCACTTCCGTATTCCCTGAACACTTCTACAACACACCAATGCGACCCCTTGTTTCCGTGGTTAGTCTGTCTAAATGTTTAAAGCTCGTGGAAGAGAGATATACAAATGTAAATCGATTTACAAAGCAATCCAGTCAAATTATTGACAATTCAATATTCAAAAATATTATCAAGAGATTTTAATAATTTTGAAGTATTAGAAAGGGACTAACTCAAAAGCAGAGGTAACTACTTTGCAAATGAAATTGTCGTTTTTATTTCATGCTTATTTGTACTATTATGTTGTACAGAAATAAGACTAAGTACATGTTTGCAATGTTTCTGTAGTCGTGTTATGACTCTGTTTAAATATCTCATAAGTTCTGTCTTGTACAGAGATACGACTCCGGGCAAGTTAATGGCTGTAGCTGTTTTGTTGCAATGTGTTAAACCATAGCTAGACTTGTAAAATTTGCGAACCAATGATAACAACTAACATAAGTTGGAGACGCTTCAAAATTTTGAACCGACCAAATGCCAGTTGGTATTGTGATGTCTTTCTAGTTTTCGTTGTTATATTGCATTGTAACATTTATAAAACTTGTAATATAAAAGCCGTAAGCAGAGAACTCAATACTGCCTTCGAATGTTCAAGCAATGAACATCTGGATGACTCACAATATTTCCATCTGTCTATTATAACACAGTATGAGAACCGTGCCTTGATAAACCTGCTGATACATCAATCCGAGGGATTCTGACGCAAGCACCTGCCAAGAGTACGACGGGAAATACAAACATGCGTGAAACTGCAGGATGGAAGTGCAAGAAGACCAACAGGGCTTCTACATACGCGTTTTCCGATCACCTAGCTTAGATGGAAATATAGTCAGAAACACCGCTAGAGCGTCTCCTATTTTCCGATCACCTAGCTTAGATGGAAATATAGTCAGAAACACCGCTAGAGCGTCTCCTATTTTCCGATCACCTAGCTTAGATGGAAATATAGTCAGAAACACCGCTAGAGCGTCTCCTATTACCAAAGCTGAGCTGTCAAATTTGCCTAAACCATTGTATTAGCAATGTATATATGTCAAAGTTAAATGTCAAGGGACCGCAGAGAATGTAATTTGCCAAGCATATGTCAAATAATTCGAAATATGCACAGTAATAGCTGTACAAATGCAGCAAGCGTGGCAGATAATAGCCGTGTTTGGCAAACCGGTTAGACACAGTGATATGCCAACATGATAAGCGTACTTGACTGCTAGTATTTTGAACATTTGCAAAATTGGGGTGCCATCATATGACTATGTTTGGTTTAGAATTATTTGTTCCTGCTATACACAAGATACATAATAGAAAATGATAGATGTTGCTCGTTTCAAAGATAAGAGCTGTGTGACTACTCTTATTTAATATAAAGTTGTCTTATTAAATCCGGTTGTGTTGCACTGACTTTCTATTATTCGTATGTATGGCTTCGCAATAAACATGTTTCATTCTGTTGTGTTAATTGTCAGATTTAGAACATCTTATAACCTATTAAAACAGACACCATTTGATACAAAACAAAAATAGGGAAAAATCATGTTCTTTTAATGACAATTCAAATGAAAAACGAAATCCGCTGCTGTTACATGGCATACTCACATTACCACCAAGTGGTCTTTTATATGCACTTCCCACAGACATGACAGCACATACCTCGGCCTTTGATACAGCACTGGTTAAATCGACACAGGAGATATCTAATGCGATAGAGAAGTGTGTTTCAATCGATATATTCAATTATTCAAAACTATTCAAATACAAACCATCAGCTGATGACCGTGTCTAAAAGCAAGTTTAAAAGCAATCAATTACTTCTCTAAGTGCCAATACTGCTTGAAGCCAGTGATCCGATATGACCCGGGAATCGTTTCCCAAAAGTACCACTTTGGTGCGGGCAAACAATGGTAACCGGAGCTAAATGGATAACTGCTATCGCCCAGAATGACCTGACAATCTTGGAACATGTCATTAACTCCTTTGTGATTACACCCACAGATGAAGTAAGATCTATACTGGGCAATGGTGTAACAACAAAAAAAGGGTTGTATAAAGAAGATAAATTACAGCGCCAATAATATGCAGAATTGCATCATGTGGATGAAGTGGATACAAGAGGGGGAAGGAGGGAAAGAGGGATCAGGAGGGAGGAGATAAAGAGGGGTGAAAGTGAGAGAGAGAGAGAGAGAGAGAGAGAGAGAGAGAGAGAGAGAGAGAGAGAGAGAGAGAGAGAGAGAGAGAGAGAGAGAGAGAGAGAGTTTGGTAATGGTGGGAAAGAAGGTACAGAAACAAAGAAGGAAAGAAGGTTACAAAGTAACATAAAACTCAGTAAAAAAAATTATAATGAGTTTGATATAATAACTTTTAAGTAATGATACATTTTATCGATAGTTTGACATTTTTCTTACTTTTTAAAATAATACTTTTAACAGTACATAAAAGAAAAGAACGATAAATATATATTCAAAATGGAAAGATAGGAACAAAAAAACTGCTACAAAATAGTCATAATATTGGAACATAATAACATTTGAATTTGTGTCACTTAATTTTTTGTTTGTCATATTGATTTTGTTTTTGTCAGAAATGCATATGCTATTCTCTGTAACATAAAAACTCGCACAATACGTCACACATCTGTCACATTAAATATTTCAAAATTCGCTTTCAATATTTTCCTTCAATATTAAAATACAACAGCGTCTATCGAGTTTGAACAGAAACATCACATGACATATTGACCAATGATGTTCTGTGACAGTTTCCAGTTTTAATACCCGAACTCTGCATTGTAAACCTCCAGCATGTTACACTTACAAATGGTACGTTATGGTCACAGAAAGGTTGGTCTGTCATATCGTTCTTCTCAACCATACAGATGTCGAATATCAGTGAATTTATTAACAATTTCCACAGCACCTGGGATTCCAAATCGATGCCCACATATATATCTGGTATAGACGTGTGTACTGGGAACACTAATAAGTGTGGATTGTGTTTATAGCCCAACATGACTAAGAAAACACAGGTGGCACTACTTCTGAGGGGCCCCAGACGTCTAAAGTCAATACAATGTGTACGGAGAGGGTTCATGAAAGAAAATGCATGTGTTGCAATACTTTTAATAAAACATATTATCGGATTTGGGGTTTTCTTTTGTACGTGGTAGCAATGCTGTTACATGCGGACCTAGTATCCGTTTTACGAAGCGATCTTATTCACTTAAGGTTATCTTAGTGCTAAAATCGCTTCGTAAAACGGAGCCAGGGAGCCCTTTCGTGAAGTTAAAAATAATTGAAATAATGTAAATTGAAATAAATATACTCCACATGGCTTAGTCATTCGACTTATTTAAACCGATATTAATTCATAATTATTATTGTCAGTGTTCTTTTGAAATAGCCACCTTCAGATGCAGAAACTGTTTGAATTAGATTGTGTAGCCTAACAAAGAACATAACTGAAATATTGTAGGTAGAAATAAATATACTAACAGTCTTTGAAATGGCAGTCCTCTTATCGACAATAAGAAGGAATATTTTATTTAATGACACATTCCATACATTTGAATTACGGTTATACTGAGTCTGACATATGGTTAAGGACCAAGCAATGGGCCACCCGTTCCGATTAGCAGCAACATATATTCTATATGCCCCTACCGACAAAGTTGGAAGGACAGACAGACAGACCAGACCGACCGACAGACAGACAATTAGATAGTTTATTAAAGTCTCACCTCATTACAACAGAATAAAATTTAGCATATAAATACAAGCAATGTAAATTATAAAATTGTAACGAGCCACTCTATACTGAATTATGAGAAACTATTCGCTAAAAGTATCTAAAAAAACCAAATAAACTAAACAACCGAATACAGTAGAGTTAAAACAATGGCAGCACAAATAAAACAATAAGATACATACAGTAAATATACGCTTGATGGTGATTCATTGCAACAGTCAGACCATGTCATAAATTTTCTTTAACTCTGCCTTGAACTGAGATACGGTTTTTAATGATTTGTCGTTCAGAATTTAAGAAGAAAAAAGTTTGTTTTGTTTAACAACACCACTAGAGTACTTTGATGTATTAATCATCGGCTATTGGATGTTAAACATTTGGCAATTTTGACATATAGTCTTAGAGAGGAAACCCGCTACATTTTCACATTAGTAGAAAAGGGATCAGATTTAAGAATGAAATATTTCTAACATATCACTTTATGACACAGTAAAATATCACGTTACATACGTAATTATTTTTGTAACGTTAATTGCTTTGTTTTCAAATAGAAGACTTTGAAGTATTTCTTTTATGATCATTTTATGACACTGTAAAATATAATGTTTTATACATAACAGTTTTTGCTATATTAATTAATATCTGACGTTAAGATTTTTATCAGACGTTTTCAACACAATACTAGCTAAAACAATGATTAAATTTGAAGAAAACGCTCCTTTTAGTCAAATTAATCGGCAGAATAAAAAGTGGAAGAAGAACCTCACATGGCTTAGTCATTCAAACGATCTCAAGCGATATTAATTCATATCATTGTCAGTGTTCTTTTGAAGAAGCCATCTTGAGATGCTGAGGCTGTTTGAATTAGACTGTGTAGTCTAACAAAGAACATAACAAGCACGTGTTAAAAGCCGCCATTATTAAACGCATTGTAACGATGTTTAATCAAACCAGCTGGTTTGTCTACTGAATTTAAAATATTATAAAATGCAGGGCTCACACTGGAACGAATTTTGGTTTAGCCAATGTTCATATTTGTAGAGAATTTCCTTGACTATTATTAAATTGTAGATAATTTAAGGAATATTGTATAAGCCAAATACTAAATGTTGTAGCCACTTTGTAACATAAATTTAGCAGTTGGTTAATTTGACAATAGGCAGGACGAGCCCTGTAAACGCTATTGTATACTTGTAATACAGACTCTTTACATGTTCAATGTTCCTACTATTTTTTATATAAACTTGCCATATGGTTGTTTTTTTAATTTAACTAAACAAAATGATTTCTCGACCCTTTATTGTCATGGAGACATCATGTTTCTATTTCTAAATCATTACGTCTTTGTTACATCGGGATGACTGTATTAATAGGTTAAATATTGACAGAAGAATATTGACGTGTATCTAAGAAAATCCATCAGTACTATTTAATACAGTGTTTATCTTCTCACTTCTCCACACAAAAGGAGACTCAGAAATACCTTGATGAGCGCATAACAGCTCAGAACGTGTACTTCAGCAGAATACATAGACGACAATGAACACTCATAAACAATCATCTCAGTCAACAAACTGAGTTCGGACTGGTCTATAATTGATGACGGGGTAGGTGTAATAGGTTTATATACCTACCACCCACAGAATAATATTATATTTAAACTATGTAGGGTTTCTGCTCAGTCAGCTTAGCGCTCACCTGAGGTGCTTAGGTCGTAGGCTCGAACCACGACTGGTTTATCAAAGGTCGTGGTATGTGCTGTCTGTAGGGAAGTGCATATAAAAGATCCCTTGTTACTATTGGAAACAAAATTTAGTTTCCTCTGATGATCACATGTCACATAAATTACCAAATGATTAATTAATCAATATGACCCATAGGGTCAAACAAAACAAACTTTAAACTATGTAGACACCGTTCACGCGAGTTCAATAGTCGAAGTGGGTAACCAGGAGTGCGTGCTTGAACCGTAATCAAATATAAGCACAAACTATTCGAATAGAAACATTTGCCTCAGACTTTTTTTCGATTTTTTTTTCAAATACAAAGAATTGATTACTATACAACATGTCACAATTCCATTTGCTAGTTCACCAGTTGTATTTTAGTTCAGTTAACTGTTTCGACGTAGTTCACGCGAGTTCGTTTACATAAAACGAGAACGGTAATTTGATCAGCGGAGGTTTATCTCGGCTATCAGTAAATGAGAAACTCGTATGTGTCACCTGATAGTTTCTGTCTGGTGTGCCATTACCGTTAGTATCAGTAAAGATTAGTTGTCACGGTGCAACTTTTAGTTACGATTTGTAGAATACGATTTTGACTGGTTGGGAGTTTAATATAAGCTATGGGAAACTAAACATATTCTAATTAATCCTAGCTGTTCGCAGTTTGTCATTTGTGACAATTTAGTTGTCTTTAAGATACGTAACGTTCGCATGTTGCGAATGGTTACTATAGGTCGAACCGTTAGAACGAACTTTATTAATGTTCACGCACATTAAACATACATTTGTGTCAGGTGAAGACTGCTCTGCGTATCAACAATGTTAACAAGTTTTGATAATTCCAATGCTGTATGTATGATGAAGATAAAATATATAGAATAGAACAAGACTTGGTTTCCATTATATACATATATAGGGGCGAGACGTAGCTCAGTGGTAAAGCGCTCGCTTGATGCGCAGTCGGTTTCAGATAGATCACCGTCGGTGGGCCCATTGGGTTATTTCTCATTCCAGCCAATGCATCAAAACCGGTATATCAAAGGTCGTGGTATGTGCTATCCTGTTTGTGGGATAGTGCATATAAAAGATCCCTTACTGCTAATGGAAAAATGTATCGGGTTTCCTCTCAAAGACTATATGTCAAAATTACTAAATGTTTGATATCCAATAGCCGATGATTAATAAATTAATGTGTTCTAGTGGTGTCGTTATATATATTTTTTTTATGTCGAGAGAGAGAGAGAGAGAGAGAGAGAGAGAGAGAGAGAGAGAGAGAGAGAGAGAGAGAGAGAGAGGAGGGTGTAGTGGTCTTAGCTCTGGGTAGGTGCCTTATGTCCGATGGCTTAACCACGACACCACCGAGGCCAGTTATACACAACAACCGACCACACACCTGCCTCTATACATAATTAGAAAACAAGCTTTATGATAATTAAATCCAGACCGGCACTTGAGTCGCATGATATTACCCTTTCAATTTTTAATAGGCCAGTGTGGAAACCCTCCGACCCGGGGTGTTCGCCAGGGCGTCCCTCTGTGATAATAGGACATACCGCCGACAGATGGAATTATTCCTTCATATTGGCGGCGGTTTGAGTCATACTCTGACTGTATCGTTTCATTGTGTCGTCACTGTCGTCTGATTATTCCTCGGTCTTTGATTCTGCAGACCATCTCATGTTTGTCATCTCTTCTCTGGAATGACTAATGGCGTGATGGTGTCGGGTCTTTGTTCTTTGAAAATGTTTCAATCTGGGTGGCCAAAGGATCTGAGTTTTTCGTAAAACGTGGCTGAACAATAATTGATCGTTGTAACCATTGCAAAACCAAGACAGGTATTTTCACAGAAATATGAAACATGCATCTGCTTTTCGCAACAAACTATAAAAGATTGCGTTTATGTATGTCTAGACTTCCTGTCCTGGACGAAGGAGCCGAGCCGGCGCAAGTTGGCACCTGCGCCCATGACAGGCGTGCGTAACAACAGCTTGCTATGAATGTGCACGTAAAGCCCTATGACCTGATCTGATGTCTACCTGCTCCAGTGGTGTAGTGGTTAAGCCATCGGACTTGAGGCTGGTAGGTACTGGGTTCGCCTCCCTGTACTGGCTCCCATCCAGAGCGACTCAGTAGGTAAGTGTAAGGCCACTTCACCGACTTCTTTCTCACTAACTACTAAAAGCTAACTACTAGCCCTCTGACCTGAACTGACAGCCCAGATAGCTAAAACGTGTGTCCAAGACAGCGTGATTGATATAATTGGATATATGCACGAAAAGAACTACAAATGAATGAATAAAAATGTTCACAAAAATATTCCTCTCCTTTTTGCAACAAAATATAAAAGGGTGCATTCTTGTATGTCTATTGGTTATGCCTACATAGTTAAAGTTTGTTCACAAAGCAGTTTATGGCAACGAATTGTGTTATGCTATTTTATTGGTGAAGAGCTGACAGCAAATAAACATGCTAGCATTCTTTGATTATCCCTTCTATTATTCATTTATGGATAGCATACAACTCAGGTTCCTCCAGTGTGTGTCTAGACTGTGCTTTAAACTTAAATCATGATGCTAATGTTTGTATACATGTACCAGAAAACCGCAAATCATTAACGTGCTATAACTGTTGTTCATTAACCACCAATATCCCTCTACCGCGGATCATTGACCGGCTCCTCTGTCCGCGGATCACAATGCTGGCAATGTCACAAGCTGGACCCGTGGTTGTTGTATGAGATATATAAATAATTAAAGTTAAAAGTTGAAGTTATTTTTGTTTAACGTCAGCACTAGAGAACATTGATTTTATTAATCACCGGCTACTGGATGTCAAACATTTGGTAATTTGTTTTACATATATAGTCTTGGAGAGAAAATCCGCTGCAGTTTTCCATTAGGTCAGGTCACAGGGTTTTACGTGTACATTGAGAACAAGCTGTTCTAGCGCACGCCTGTCATGGGCACAGGTCCGTTCATTGGCCGGCTCATGTGTCCAGGACAGGAATTTTTTCCATTAGTAACAAGGGATCGTTTATATGCACCATCACACAGACAGGATAGCACATAACGGTCTTTGATATACCAGTCGTGGTGCACTGGCTGGAATGAGAAATGGAGATCGATCTTAAACCGACCGATGTCAGAAGCTGGACCCGTACTGGTCGTGTGTGATATATGCACAGTGATAAAAGTGTACCCAGACCCCAACTAACCACTAACTCACTGTCTTGGACAGACGTGCCAGATAGCCGAGGCATGTGCCCAAGGCAGTATACTTCAACATTAATTCAATAATTGAATATATAGCATAATTTTTTATTTCTTTTTAAACAAAACAAACTGTTATCAAGTAGCGGGTCTGAGGGCAAGAAACATAATGATCTACGTTGTATTTGGAACCATAAGCCACTCATTATTTTGGTTCTCCCTTCCAGACAATTCTGAAATGGCCACTGGTTTGAGGTCGCCATTTTGCAACCTATCTCTTTCAAAAAGAGAATTAATTTATCATGACGAGGATGTCATGCACTATCATTTCCTGTTCTGATTTTGTCGACATTTTCGAGGAGGGAATGCGATTAAGTTGTCACAGTAGATTCCTCGTGTGTTTTATCTGTCTGTGGGCAACACGGAATGCACCTCCCAGTATCTCGCGTGATCGCACACACACGTTCGAATTCTCGCTTTAACACTCTCTCATTTACATCGATTTTTTTATCACAGTGCCAAAGTGAAAAAAAACAACCTTGCATCTATAACATACGGAGTGGGGGGGGGGGGGGGTGTAACTCAATGGCAGGCACTCATCTGAGGTGCGATGGGTTGTAGGATCGATTGACCTCAGTGAACTCTGGTTATTTCCCATCCCAACTAGTTCCCATTGACTGGAACATCAAAATTTGTGGTCTGTACTGTAGATAAGCGCATATAAAATCTTCTTGGACGCTTTTTGGTAGGAATAACATTTTAGATGACCTTTTCTGTTTCCATCCTTCTCTCTGTCTGCCCCCCCCCCTCTCTCTCTCTCCTCTCTCTCTCTCTCTCTCTCTCTCTCTCTCTCCGCGCCATGTGTTAAAATAACTATATATTAAACACCAAACAGCAATAGGCTAAAATCTCTCTCTCTCTCTCTCTCTCTCTCTCTCTCTCTCTCTCTCTCTCAGCGCCATGTATTTATTTTACTTTTTCTGTTTCCATCCTTCTCTCTGTCTGCCCCCCTCTCTCTCTCTCTCTCTCTCTCTCTCTCTCTCTCTCTCTCACTCTCACTCTCTCTCTCTCTCCGCGCCATGTGTTAAAATAACTATATATTAAACACCAAACAGCAATAGGCTAAAATCTCTCTCTCTCTCTCTCTCTCTCTCTCTCTCTCTCTCTCTCTCTCTCTCTCTCTCTCTCTCTCTCTCTCTCTCTCTCTCTCAGCGCCATGTATTTATTTTACTTTTTCTGTTTCCATCCTTCTCTCTGTCTGCCCCCCTCTCTCTCTCTCTCTCTCTCTCACTCTCTCTCTCTCTCTCTCTCACTCTCACTCTCTCTCTCTCACTCAGCGCCATGTGTTAAAATAACTATATATTAAACACCAAATAGCAATAGGCTAAAATGTCGTCAAACAAATGTTCCTTTTCTTGCCATTGCATACACTACATAATGTCGATTAGCAGCAAGAGTTCTTTTATAGACATTCGATCTCCAAACAATATTAATAAAACAGAATATAATACTAACAGTAAACCAAGGACAGCACAGATCAGTGCCTTTGATATTCTATGTGGGGTACATCGCTCCTTGTCAGCGTCTGTGTCCAGCAGACACGTGCTTCAACCTTCAGGGGATTAAGTACACATGAATCAATTACATTAGTTTTTTTTTGCCCCTCCCGCCCCGGAGTCGGTCACTGGCGAAGCCAGAGGCTGAATCCGGGGCGGGCGTGCCTGAACCTTAGTGGATAGGGGCACGTAAAATGAGTTGCCCATTGCCCATTAGTTTTTCAAACATTTCTTGAAATGAGGAGGGGACAGTTGCAAAAATTGTACTTAGGGACCCATCCTTAAGTCTGACAAAAAAATTTCGTCTCTGACGCATGCTAGGTTAGGATAGGTTTAGTTAAGATATTACATAACGAAAACCGTGTCAATAATAAGACAGAAAGACGAACATATCAATTGTAGAAAGTGTATTTTGCTGAAGTAAAAATATAAAAAATATATTAAAAGGAAAACGGAATAAACGAATGAACTAACGAATGAATCAATGGCTGGAAAGAAAAATGAACGAATGAAGGAATGAAGGAATGAAGGAATGGAGTAATCAATCAATCAATCAACCAATCAATCAATCAAAAAAGTAGGGGGGGGGGGTAAGAAAGACCTAAAAGGAAGAAATACAAACGCACAAGTGAACTTTCGCAAAACCAATACGAGTATTATACTGACATACATTTAATGTTATTAATGCACACTATTGGCCAAATATCACGTCCAACACACAATGCTTGTGGGTCTTGGCACATCATTTTGAGTCTCGTCCATAGCAGACTGTTGGCAGGCAACCAAAGGCACGTCACAACATTGCAATTACCCACTCGACCATTAGTGATTTAATTACGCGGGTTTGTACTCGACAAACAAAGCCAATTACCATGATTAGTAGACCAGTACCACGTGGATTTGAGAAACTAATTAGCCTGTCGTTAAAGTGTTTGAACATTCACTAAATATATGTACGTCAAATCTTTATCTTGTTATATACTTAAAGAGTTTCTTAAATTTAGGTACTTGTAAGGAATGTTTAGTTTTTTTTTGTTTTTGGGTTTTTTTTAAACAAAAGAGCAAATGAAACCAAAATATTTGAGTTTACTCTATGAGTGATAGGTATTGCTGCCTACTCCCTTCTGAGATTACTTTTTTATTATACAAAGGTGGAAGTAACATATAATTGTTTCTAAGATAAAAGTGACTCTTTTTTATACAAATAGAGACCACAAACCCCATTAAAATCAACAAAAGGTTGAGAGAGGCAGACACAGACAGACAGACACACAGAGTAAATAGAGAGAGAAACAATAAAAGGAAGAAAGAAAGAAGTACAAGAAACAAAGAAAGAAAACGAAAAAAGAAAGAACGAAAGAAAGAAAGAAAGAAAGAAAGAAAGAACGAACGAACGAACGAACGAACGAACGAACGAACGAACGAAAGAAAGAATTAATGACAGAAAAGAATAGACAAAAAAATTTAATCAATCAATCAATTAATTGATTAATTAATGAAATAGATAGAACAAAAAGAAAAGAAAGCAAGAAAGTGGCGCTAAAATTAGCGCCTTCGCACATCTCGAGTGTCAAAGATCAAACAATAAATTCCACCTCTTAACCAGATTGATTGGTTGCTAAATATGTTGAAGACTTGTTAGGTCTTAGACAAGGCATTACACGTGTAATAGGGTTAAAAGAAAAGACTTGAGGGCTTTCTGTGGGTTTCTCTCATCTTTGTTTACTTTGACAGTGGGGACCTTCGGTACCCCGTGGAGCAGTGGGTTCAATATGTGGAATTAATTAAGCATTTGGCAAAGGAGAAATTACGTAATCATTTTGAAGTGGACTTAGCACTGGGTAGTCACATTAGAAGCAGCACACTTGGAACTTGGAGGCGGTGTGTTAAAATGTCTGTTTCTTTGTTAAGTAAAGTAACGTAATGGTGTAATTTATTCATTGGTATTATCTTTTTCATAATGAATATGATTCAAAGACGATAACTAGGTAGCTAGCGACGACAAGACGTGGTTTCCCTCCCCCATAAATATAAACAAAAATACAACGTTTGCCATGCTAGATATTTTAATATTTCTACTAGGCTTGTTCCTAGATAGTCTTTGCTATTATGTCTGTATTGTGGTATAATACGCCAGCGATGCAGTCGTAAAATCTGGAATCAACATCGATCGTTCATCATTACAGTGACTGTTTTATGTGACTCATATCCCTAGCTAAGGAAGTAAGCCATAACTGTCTGTTATACTAGAACTCATAGAATGTAGAATATTTGTAAACAACTATTTGCACAAATTCCCTCCACCCCCAACCCCATCCCCCAGAGCACCCCTAAAAGCGTCTCTTCCTCTATGAATTCCAGGGTATTCTCCGATATAGAAATACTCCTCTGTGCATATATATAATATATATACATTGTATATATAATAATTATAATACCAGAACATAACGTAAATGTTTAGTATACATGTTCTATGTTGATCCAGCTAATCCTGTATAGGTTTTTTGCCTCAGTGGCTAATCTGTGACACTTGCGTCATGATATGAGCATATCAAACCAAGATGTAGTATAGCATGAAGCTTCGTGAGAGAACAGCGGGAAGGGAAGTTTGTTGCCAAGGAAGTAGTTCAAGGGAAGTAGGGACTTGTCCGTGGGAACACAACAGGGAAGTCAATGCGAAGTACTGTTATTCACAACAACACGTGCATATGCCTGAAACTGTGTGCATATAAGTGTACTGAAACGTAACACTATGTTGGTAAATATTTGCAGTTCGTCTTATTCGAATTAAATACTTACAGGGTTGGGGTTATTGTTGGGGTTATTGTATGTGTGTTTGTTTGTGTGTGTGCGTGTGTGTGTGTGAAAGAGAGGGGGAAGTAAAATACAATCCGTGTTTATGTAATACGCGTGTGTGTGTGTGTGTGTGTGTGTGTGTGTGTATGCGTGTGTGTGCATGTCGAGTTGGTATTTTCAAATATTGTTTACACATACATACTAAAACAAATTCAGCGTGATGCCAGATGTTTTGGACCAAGTAATGTGTTCTGAAATCAATGGCGTAATACAAGGAGGAGCCTACCCAGCCCCAGGTGACAGTTATACCCCACAGGACTCCCCAAGTGACAGTTATACCCCACAGGACTCCCCAAGTGACAGTTATACCCCACAGGACTCCCCAATACAAACGTCTATAATTAAATAAGCTCATTTAGGATATTATAAGTGCAGACTAAATCGACATTATGACAAACTGGTTTCATTCCAAAGTGCGCTTTTTGAAGTATGAGACATCAATATTACGATATTTGATGCTTTTAGCACTGACGTAGTTGGGGGTGGGGACTGCTATGTGGGCCATGTCACACACACACCCACCCACCCACCCACCCCTCCGTTACATGTCTTTTCCCCACCACCTTTAATACTGCCCTATCTCTCCATAACACGACTCGTAGACAATGTGGTTCCCCGCCCGATGTGGGTGCCCCCAATATAATATCATGGTTACGCCAATGGCTTTTAACCACAGCAAAATAGTTGATATTAAATGAAAACATAGGATGTTTTATATTAAAATCCATGTTCTACTTACCACACTTTTATGATACATTTCTTTCAAATGCCTATCCGGATCTGGAAACGCTTGCGAGTATCCCAAAAACAACACTAATGATAGAAAGAGAATCATGAAAGACTGGGGTAAGGATTTCCACCTTTGAAACGTGGTCGACGACGACGACGATGACGACAACGATGACGATGTACACTTTCTGGACGCAAAGTCTGAACAACGGCTACTCCCACTTCCACAACAACATCTGGACACACCATCATCATCATCACCAACACCAATACCAACGTCATACACGTCCGCACTTTCAGCCATGTCAACAACTTCTGGGATTCGGGACTCCATGTTTTGAAGACATGCACCTTTGAGTTTGAATTTCTTGTAGGATGGTCTACTTCTAAAGAACAGAAATGGACAAAAAATATATATATCTAAGAACTCCTATATTCCTACAGTCTTCTGGCTGTTTTTCACTTCCTTTATATATTCTACATAAATGTACAGAACTACACACAAAAAGCTTCAGTCGATATATTGTCAGGTCTTCATGTCATGTTTGTCGGTTCCTCTTCGTTCATAGTATAATCCCAAACGCACGGCCAGTCTTCACTTGCACATGGCAGGCTGTCAAAACGGCTCGATCTGGCGAAGAAGGATCGTCTTACGGTAGAAGATCCAAACAACTGGAACTGCCGTCAGAAGCCCCGGCGTAGATTGGGTTCTAAATATAGCGTATACCAGTTCTCTCTCTCTCTCTCGGTTCTACACTTATTGATGTGTGGCTGGCAGTGTAGAACATGCGATAGTTTTCTTCCTCGGCCGCCGATCACAGATGTTGTAACGTGTGCGGATAGAAACAGCAATGCTCAGTCATTCGTTCCATTACTAAAAAATCAACTTTCTTTCTTATTCAGTTTTTTTTTCCTTCACAACCTGGCGTTCCAGTTCTGTCTAAACTCCTGGGGCGCAAGAGGTTTTTAGAGTTCTATACTCCAGCTGTTCTCAGACTGTAAATAAAGCAGACGACTTCCGGTCTGAAACAGAACGCCTGTTTTGCAGGTTGTGCCAGTTGACCGTTATATGTGTACGTACGCGCGCGTGTGTGTGTGTACTCGTCATGCGACGGAGCCGTCAAGAACATCCCCAATCAACTTGCCTGTCGAAAACTCTCCAGATGATAATTGGTTCAGACGTTTCGCGACATATGCATATTTAATCTGACAAGCAGTGAACCCGTGTGTGTAACTCGCCGTGTGTCAAAGTCCGTATGTGTGTTGTGCTGTGTGTATGTATATACTACAAAACCTGTTAGTTAACTAGCACAGGTCATGGCACGTCGAATAGTGTATTACGGTAACCACCGCTGCGTTTACTTGGTCTAACAGTTGTAGCCTATTATAGGAGCAGGAGTGTTCATTGAAAAGAGCTCACTGAAGAAAAAAAAAGTGACTCATCCATCTCTCTCATTCTCCGTGCCAAATGGCGCCCGATTCCACGTGGCTTGTGTTGACAACCATCAATTCCCATTCCTTGTTATCATGGGCTTTAAAACAAAGACATAATAATACTTCTATGGGAAGGTTAATCGGCAATGAATGGAAACTGAACAGTGTGGTATTTTCACTAGCCGTTACGGCCCAGTGATTGCGATCAGCCATTCCCCGGGCATTCCTTGATAGCAGACTGTGAATCATCCACGTATATTGTAAAACATTGGCATCTGCTTAGATTAACTTGTATCGATCCGTTTCCATGGTAATTGTATTGTAATGATCCCTATTCATCACAGTGACCATATTAATCTATTTGAATACAATTACAACGGAACTGGCAACGATAATCTATTATTTGCGTTCCTTGTCATATCGGTTTTTTTTCTTTTTACTTTCTAAAGCCGAATGAATGAATGAATGAATGAAAACAATTAATAAATGAATGAACGAAAGAACGACACCTCAGCATGATCATTATATTAGTTTTCGGGTGTCAAGCAAAGATAAATAAATACAAATATATATTATGCAAAATAAATGGTGCGTATACGAATCTTTCCCAATGTACAAAAGTTAATCTCCCATTTAAAAAGTGACGACACATGTTAATCTATGAGACATAATACACAATACTTAACTATATGTCTGACAATACAGACAGGATAGTACATATCACCGGCCTTTGCTACACCAGTTGTGGAGCACTGGCTCGAACGAGAAATAGCCTAATGGGTCCACCGACGGGAATCGATCCTAGACCGACCGCGCATCAAGCGAACGCTTTACCACTGGGCTACATCCCGCCTCTTTCACCTACGAATAGTTTTGTCTGCATGATATTCTATGAACAAAACGTGGTTATGTACTCTGAAGTAAAATGAAATATAATTATAATTAAATTACTACACTAGCGTATGTGTAAAGAGAATGGAGAGGCACTGTTAACTGTAGACGAAAGTCATCTCGAATAGATGCTGTTGGAGAAATTGTTTGTGAGCGGCAGACAAAGGGGCCTATTGAAATGTGGTGTGAGCGCTAGTTCAACGCATTGTAAAGAATGCGTATGAACCAGCTTCACTGACGCACTAAGTAACGTATGAGAAATATTTCTTAAATACTTTCATACTTCTATTTAAAACCATTACAAGTCATTACTGGCTAAGGTACATTTTAACGAAGCAGTATACCCACATAAAATGTTGTGTAATGTTCTGACCCATCCTGTCCGTGAATACAAACTGTGATACCGTCAGATACGTTACTACTCATATATAGCATTCGTTATACATATCTTCAGTCACTAACAAACAACGATGGCGAATTGCTATGCTTTAAAAATGCACACACACGTTGTGGGTGTTTTTTTCTATTATTCTATTATAGGGACGACCCAGCGAGATGTGAATGAAAAGCTTTGTACTCTAACACCTGGTGGTATGTTACGCTGCGTTTTGGTTGAGTGAGCCCCAAAACAAGGTCTCGGTACGGCACACAAAGGATGAATGAATCACATTTTTATAATGGCAGTGACTGGCTAAACGGTTGTAAAGCAGAATGACATTGTGAGCGTTTGTCATTGTTCACAATTTTTGTAATATCAGGAAGTGAGTTAACTTTAAAGCAGATTTTGTTTCACAATAGCAAAATGATTATACAGAAAAAAAGAAACAATGATTTTTCAAATAGTTTTTTAGAATGCTCACATACAGGGTAAATGGGGTAAGGCTGAGGGTTTGGGGTTTTTGGTCATAAAGTAACGTTTAGATGAACGTTTGATAATGGGATACATTGGTATCATATGAATGAATGGATGGATGCATGCATGCATGAATGAATGAATGAATGAATGAATGAATGAATGGATGTATGAATGAATGAATGAATGAATGAATGAATTAATTAATTAATTAATTAATTAATTAATTAATAACTATTCCTCAGCATTTAAAATACATTGATTCTTGGTTGTCAAAGGTACTTGTATACAAATAAATGATCAACATAAATATACAAATTCAGTAATTATTAATCATTTAAAAAAACATTGTAAAGAACTGTAAAAATTCAAGTAGCAAATGTAAATATATTTAAAGTTTTGAATTCAGGTTGAAACTGATTCCTCCACATTTCGTCTGTTAAATATATTTTTTCTCATCAACTTGAAATCCACAAAATGTAGCGGATCACTTGTATTAATTATGATGAATACGGTTTAGAAACAAACAAAAAAAAAACAAATGTTGTCTTATTTTATTATTAATAAATCATTAAATTTACAGTTATAATTGTTAACACACTTCCCAGGATCTCGGAAAACTGGCTTCGTTGTGATTGGTTGTGACTTATTAGAATATTTCTTCCTCAAAGATTGAAGAGTTTTGCACTAATTTTTGGCGCGGCGAAACTGGTGGTACGGTGGCACTGTTTTTAGAAACGGAAGTTATGTTTTATTTAATGATGCACTCAACACATTTTAATTACGATTATATCGCGTCGGATATACGGTTAAGGACCACAAATAATGAGTGAGGAAACCCTCTGCCGCCACGCAATGGGCTACTCTTTTTCGATTAGCAGCAAGGAATCTTTTTTATATGCCGCATGCATACCACAGACATGATAGTACATGCCACGGCCTATGTTACAATAATTGTGGGGCACTGGCTGAAATAGAAATAGCCCAATGGGCCCAACGCCGAGAAGAGAACCTAGACAGACCGCGCATCATGGCCCGGCAACACAAGGCACTCGTAACACTTACGTCAGACGTACACCGCACATTATGTACGGTGTACGTCTGACGTAAGTGTTACGACTGCTTTGTGTTACCGGCCCAGGCGAGCGCTTTACCGCTAGGCTATGTACGACCCGCCGCCTTGTTTTGAAGAACGAGTCGCGATAACACTTGTATAATACTACTACAATTGTTGGATTATGCTGAATCGACGTGTTGTGTTCAAAGTCAGCCAGTTCGGGTCAGAAGGCGGGCTAGACTAATAACGTTAAGACTCGGCGAACTTATACACGGAACATCGAAACACCATTTCGATATGGTGTACAGGTCTTAGGGCTTTCTTTGACGCTCAGAATGAGTGCAGCCGGTGGCGTATTCAGAAAATCCATTTAGGGGGGCCCCAATGACATGAGGCGGAATGCCAATGGAACTTTGGGGGAGGTTTGGAGAGGGGTGAAAATTAATATATAATAAAATTATAACTGTTGCAAAATTGAGGGGGGGGGGCGGGCCCCTGCCCCCTCCCCCACCTCAGATCCGCGTCTGGCAGCATCTGTTCAGAAGGAACAGCCAATTTAATGGAGATGTATTCATAGAGTAATAAAACGCACTTCTCTTCGATATAAAACAGTTATCTCTATAAACCAAGTCATAAATTTTAACCGGGGAAAATACGGAAAATATCCAATAATTTTTCAAATTATTTTTTATTATTTTGTTTTCTTTGACAGGATAAGACATATAAATAATATATAGCTGACGCTAAAGTACACTGACATTGAAAAGACATTAACTACAGAGAACAAGTACAGACGAAAACATGTCTATCAAACAAATATAGTTATGTTATATGCATTATGCATTATATTATTACGGCGACTTCGACTTCTCACTACTGCTAATAAGTCGGCGACTTGAGCTGACTTTTGGCGAAAAAAATGCTAATTTTGCCGGCAAGATTAAATATTAAACATCAGCCAAAGAAGCAGACGTGACATTAATGTAATGTCTACGAGTGTGTATAATTATGTTATTTCAGTTTATTATAGCCGGTGACATGGTTGTGTATGTCAAACTCCATTGATTACCTGCTTTGACGCTTGTGTAATACTAGTACACGTGTGTCTAATTTATTACAGCCGTTGGTCTGGATTTTAAGTCACTGGTGTGTCTGTACATATTTGTCTCGTCTTAATAATACATGTACATGTATATAGATATTGTGATGAACGATGAAATGACTCTAGACATATAGATAGATAGATAGATAGATAGATAGATAGATAGATAGACAGACAGATATTATATTGATATTTAAAGTATGTTTTGTTTAAAGACACCACTTGAGCACATTGATTTATTAATCATCGGCTATTGGATGTCAAACATTTGGTAATTTTGATAGTCTTAGATAGGAAACCCGCTACATTTGTTCATTAGTAACAAGGGATTTTTTATCCCACAGACATGATATACCAGTCGTGGTGCACTGACTGGAACGAGAAATATCCCACCGACGGGGATCGATCCCAAAACCGACCGCGCATCAAGCGAGCGTTTAACCACTAGACTACGTCCCGCCCTCTACATAGATACAGACAGTAGCAGGCGCGTGTGCTGGGGGGGGGGGGGTCGGGCGTCGACCCCCTTCCCTCCGTTCAAGCAAATTTCCCCATAAACTTCGCTCGCCACAGTCTAGACACCTCCCCTGTTAAAATTCCTACACACACGCCTGAATATATCAATAGATCGATAGATCGATATATTTATACATATCGATATATTTATAGACATATCGATATACAGTATTTATAGACATATAGAAAGAAAGCTATCCAAATACTTTATTACATTAGGCTATACTAAATGTCATATGAGCACTTATATATGAGATATCATATAACGTGTATTAAGATACAATGACACGCACAAAACAAAAACACAATGGTAAATACATACAAAGAAGTGGTTTAACCACACACACACACACACACACACACACACACACACACACACACACCAAATAGCCGTATATCCAAATGTGCTGAGATGTTGTTTCTCTAATTAATCTTCCTATGGTTATTGATGCGTACATTATGTATGAATTTAATTTATATCTTACTTAGTTTAATAATAATACACTAATACGTCTGTATATATGTACCTTGGTAAAACAAAACACTGGCTTGTCTACAGGTCTCCAACCCAAGTAAGTATAAATATCGACATATCTCTAACAGGTTGTCGATTTTTCCTTTTTCCGTATTATATACTTAAGTATATCAGGTTAGATTTACTATATTGTAGTTGACGTTTCTGTATATACCTATATTGTTGTTTGTGGAAAGGCACTTCGCCCCGGGGGACATGTGGTAAGTAAAGATCGCCCAGCACGGCACAACTGTTTACTCTCCACATCAAACGGATGGCCGCGAACCCGACAACCCACCGTGAGACTCGGGCTACAAAGGAATTGCATTTATTTTCTCAGTTGGTGATACAGGTAAAATTTCATCTTCCAGATTTCTGGCACTTTCTGTTTCATTGCTTCGTCGTGGATAAATTTATTTTGACTGCGGTATTCGTGGTAGGCCGACATTATTACAGGTACGGGCAGCACGTGTACCTCTAGTGAGTGAGACGAGTGCAGAATGCACGGTCGTAGTTAATGGATGGGGGTGTAAATATTAATGGACGTTATTCAGGAGTTGATCAAGGCCGCGATTCCAATACACCTGACCGGCCTCGATGGCGTTGTGGTTAGGCCATCGGTCTACAGGCTGGTAGGTACTGGGTTGGATCTCAGTCGAGGCATGGGATTTTTAATCCAGATACCGACTCCAAACCCTGAGTGAGTGCTCCGCAAGACTCAATGTGTAGGTGTAAACCACTTGCACCGACCAGTGATCCATAACTGGTTCAACAAAGGCCATGGTTTGTGCTATTCTGCCTATGGGAAGTGCAAATAAAAGATCCCTTGCTGCTAATCGGAAAGAGTAGCCCATGTAGTGGCGACAGCGGGTTTCCTCTCAAAATATGTGTGGTCCTTAACCATATGTCTGACGCCATATAACCGTAAATAAAATGTGTTGAGTGCGTCGTTAAATAAATCTTTTTTCTTTTTAGACATAAGAAATTAGAAAATATGAGGACATACAACTTGTGTTGATTGCATAGGCGTATGCGCTCCCATCTTTGTAAGGGGCAGTCTGTTTTTTTCCAGAATTAAACGAAAATGCCCGAATCTAGATAACAATATTTATTCATATTAGCATTACTACAAAACAGCTATATAGGGTTGTAAATGAATCACTACGCATTTGTACACGGATTAAAACTAATTTTGTTGGAAGAATGATGGAAATTAGATGGTAAAAAGGTTTCAGGTTAGCACATTTTGCCCGAATATTTCTATCACTTGCTTATGGTTGACTGGTATTTTAGACCAAATTGAATACACTACTAGACTAGGTATGCCTGTATAAAATACAGAGATGTAATGTGGGATTGAATGTCAGTAACATGGTCATCTTCCTCATACTGTGGGTGAGAGTTTTGATGGCAGTTAATATTTGCTATATATATAGTCGCTTATTTTTTCCCATCAGTATACAATAATCTACTTTATATAAAGCTTGTATATTAAAGATCACATTTGCTTTTTAGGAGTAACCTATGTGGTGACAGCAGATATCATTTTTCACTCGAGACCACTACCTACATTAGACACCAAACGGCCGCAGTTTGAAATGCCCAGAGGTGTAAAACAAGCATCCATTTCCTTTGTAACCTGGATGAAGTTTTGAAGTACATGTATTTAAATGTCAAATCCTCATCTTTTTTTTAAAGAAATGAATTAGTAAAAATTCCCAAAATTCCCTTAAAAGCCCAACCAAACACTTTCAGTTTTTAAAGTGTACTTGGTAACTTAATTTGAACCTGCCTTTTCTAAAGTGTGGATTCGGCATCTCATCTGAAACACCATTGGGGATTAGTAGTGTCGATTGGCTGCATCAGGGGAGATAACAATGGACTAATCAATGTCTTTTATCACTCTCGTACTTTCTGCCTAACTCTGACGCTTCCACTGTCCATGACTCACATTACGAATTCTTTAAAAAAAAACGAAGTTCTTTGTAATGGGAAAACAAGCTGTGTGTTTTATTATACATCAAAATTAAAGATTTTAGTAAAAAATAAATATTTTGACTCTTGTCTTATCGCTGCTGCAGCTGTTGTTGCTTCTACTGTTGTTGTTGTTGCTGCTGTTGCTGCTGCTGCTGAGGTTGACGATGATGCTTTATTGTTGTTATTGTTTCCGTTTAAGTTTGATACTGAAGATCACGGTAAATCGATGAAGTAGACAACTTATCGATCGTGACGCGGTTAACTTTGTATCTTCCACCAACCAAAGAGCTTACAAGCAATATATATGGGTTTAACTTAGAAAGGTGATACAAACTGATGTCATATCCATGGTAAACGTGTAAGAAAATTAGTTGAAATGCGGTTTAAAGAGTGGACAAAAGCCATGTCGAAATTCTCTAAAAGGTTTTCGTTGTTATTTTACAAACAAATGGTTACTTTATTTTATTTTGACTTGATTGTTTTTGGTGGTGTTTTTTAGTTTAGTTTTCTTTAATTTTTTTGGTTCAAAAACGATGTCCTTGGCATACACACAACCGCTATTTGGGCTGTTAATGGCTAATTGTTATTGGTCAGCGAGAGAGAGAAGTCAAATTAAGGGCCTAACACCTTCCCACTGGACCGTTAAAACATGTCTGCGAGAGAGCAGGTACCGGGATGCGAACCTAGTATCTACCAGTCTTAAGACCGGCTTAACAACCACACCGCCGAGGTCTGTGATGACGATTCTCAATAGTTTAAGCAATCGGCGACACAGTGACAGATTAAACCAATTATAGGCATCCCATGACAGTCTCTGCGTAAACACGCGTAATAAATCGTGTTTGCTTTGGTTGTCTGAATATTATCTTATGCTCGAATTCAATTAAAAACTATTGGAGAGTTCGCAAGAACGTTAATTTGCTGATATCTAAATAGCAAAGAATTTGTCCTGATGATTCATGACTAATTAAAACAATTTGACCCTGCATCAATCATATTAAAGGTGTGTTCTCACGGTACGACTTTTAGTTACGACCTGTACTGTGATTTGATTGGTCGATAGCTCATGGTTATATCTGATGACGTTAAAAACTGCGCCTGCAAGACTTATCTTATGGATGTTGTACGAATGAATTATCTCACTTAAAGATCCATCCCAACCAGTTCCCCACGACATGTATATCAAAGATCGTGGTATGTGCTACCTTGTTAGTTGGAAAGTGCATATTAAATGTAAGAATTACCAAATGTTTGATATCCAATAGCCGAAGATTAATATGTCAGTGTACTCTAGTGGTGTTTTTTGTTGTTGTTTTTGTTTTTTGTACGATTTTGAAAATGGTAAAATTTGATATTCAGCATTTTATAGACGAATACTAAGTTTGGATTATGTTTGCATTTTTTTAAATTTCTCATTTTGTTAACGAGGCAGCGATGCAGTGTAACAAAACTTATGAATCAATATTGTTTAATATATTGTGTATTAGGAACATGGTTTTGAATTGTTTTATTTTCTTTTTGACAGCCATTTAGCAATTATAAACACTTGTTTTTGTGTTGATCCCTCGTTGTGTACTATATAAATGTAGTCATACGGAATACAATTACGTTACGACAGGCGCATAATGCAAACATTATTATAATATAACTTGATCATTTATTAATACAAATCGTTGCCGTAAGTCGCACCGTCATATAACGCCTTTATGTTGATCTTGCGAATGTTGTTTGTTAGGTGAATTACTTACTCCGACGAATTCTGCACTGAAACGTGGTTTATTTTCAAATCCAACAGTATAATCGGTAATGTACACAAAACACCCACATAAGTCAAAGGCACATCTAGTACATTTTCAAGAGCTATTACTTTGAAATAGTATCTGGGAAACCGTGCTGCCCTACTTTTATTCGGCGTGCGCTCTTCCGGTTCTTAGCGCCACTGACCCACATTGTCAGTTGTCAAATAAGCTGCCGTGAGGCATTAGCCACATTATGTTACGCCATTTACAAATTAATAAAAATAATGGAACATTAAAACAAATGTCATAATTAATTTTAATAATAGAAAAGTAGGTCTAGCTTTACAGTTTAACCGATCGGTAAAAAGTTTGGTAAAGGCTCACAAAGATTGGATGCGGCGCGTTCGTGCTGTCCTACTATTGCGTCTGATGCGTCTGCGGCTTGCGTTTTGATTATATACACAATATACAATTATTTCACTTCGGCTGGCCGCAAGCGTTTTTAGACGCACTCATCGCGCGCATTCAGTCTAGGCGCTCTCATTGAAACTAATGTTTTTCTTTTTTTTCTTTTTTTTAGCTGGACCGCACACACGCGCCGCATCCAGTCTATATGGGCATTACGTTGTGGGTTCGCATCCCAGTATCGGCTCTCTGGAGTACGTTTTAATGACTCAGGTCACTACACTGACTTCTCTCTCACTAACTAATAACCCTCTGTCCTGGACAGACAGTCCAGATAGCTGAGGTGTGTGCCCAGGACAGCGTGTTTGAACCTTTATTGGGCATAAGCACGGACATAAACTAAAATGAAATGAAATATGTATGCACCATAAGTTGTCCATATTACACCGCAGCTATAATTAACATATATTCAGGTGCGGATCATAGGGATTGTCACAGGGGTCCCGTGATCTCTCCGTGGGAATAAATTAATGACCCCTAAATATATTTTTCAAATTAAATTACTCTACGCTCAACAAATTGAGTAAGCACCTAAATTAGAAATCCCATTAAACTTATGTTAAATATTGTTGTTGTTGTTGTTGCTGCTGTTGTTTCTGCTGCTGCCGGTGTAGATGAAATCTATGACATAGTTTGGGTGATGTATAACGAGTATAGGCAAATGTTGTGTATTCGAAATGGTTAAATAACCTCGATTGCGGCTTTAATATATATATTCACTTAAAGGGACAATATTGTGACGTGTAAATATTGTACATGTGTCTTGAATTACATGCCTACCTCCACTAAAAAAACCCCATTAAAACAAACAAACAAAAATGCAGCCATCCAAATAATATAATTTACTTCTTTGTTTATTACTGAAACACCAAATATATGAGGACGCGACATTTTGAATTTGACAGAGAAGCAAACAAAAAACAACTGGCTGTTATTTCAATGCATGAATACTTTTTATGTACTTTATATTGTTTGCATAATCAATCCTACCCTTAACGGACAATGGATTATTAGTGTACGTCAACAGTCCTTTGTTGTGACGTCAACAATGCTTTGGGGATTTCATATGATTATTGATTTCAAAGAGATACTACGTACATTTTTCGGAATATAGTTTTTAACTTCAGAAATGTGAGAACAGAATCGCTGTTTGAGATTTAATAATCATATTTGTTTTAAATGTGTATAAATCATGTTAAATATTTGTGCATGGATGCTACCCAATGAATGCTAACTACCGTGCTGTTCTCTTGCAATGTTTACTACAAGCGTTAAGTGCATATATGAATTGAGGTAAGTATCTGTTTGTTTGTTTGTTTGTTGGTTTGTTTGTTTGATTGATTGTTGATTGTTATTCAAGACTGTTGAAGTCGGAGGTGGGGTGCGTAGGCATTGGTGTAGAAGTTTTTGTTTATATTGAATGAAAGAATGAATGAATATTTAACGACACCCCAGCACAAAAATACACATCCGCCATTGGGTATCACAAAGGGTAAGTATATAAAAACAAATATTTAAAATTATTTTATACTGAGGGGCCGCCTACATTATTTATGTGTGTGTAGGGGTGGGTGGGTGACTGAGGAGAGCCATGGCCTCCATGCTCCACCCTGGCTATGCTAATGCATATTAATAAGACTGTACAAGAAATTTTCGCGAGGTTACGTCATTTCAGTTCAATTTAGGGTATTACATTAATTTAATCGTAAAAAATGCCATCAATAGTACCCACCCCCTCCACAATTCGAAGAGACCTGAAAAATCCAGTGTTTTGCAGATAAACATAATGCATTTATTGTTTTTAGTGGGGAACATGTTTAGTATGGTTAGCTGGATATTTCTATGGAAGATAACCGTATAGATAATACATGTTATTAACACTGTTAGTGGACTTCTGAATGCTCTTAGTAGGTGCCGCTTGTAAGCATTGCACCTCCTCCATAGTAAATCCTGCATCCGCCCCTGCCTGTTGTGATAATATAAAAAATACAATATTTAATACTACCATCCATCCTACCCCATCCACAGACTCGTTGTGACTCCTGTTTGATTGGACACTGGATCCGCCACTGATAGATGTATATGTTTGTAACCCAGCTCAGTGTATCACTATCTGGTGATCTGAGAGAGATAAAGTTCTGTAAAGTATTAATAAAAGTTTGTTTGTTTTGTTTAACGACACCACTAGAGCACACTAATTTATTAATCATCGGCTATTGGATGTCAAACGTTAAGTAATTCTGACATATAGTCTTAGAGAGGAAACCCGCTGCATTTTTTCATTAGTAGCAAGGGGTTTTTTATATGCACCATCACACAAACAGGATGGCACATACCACGGCCTTTGATATACCAGTTGTGGTGCACTGGCTGTAACAAGAAATAACCCAATGGGCCCACCGACGGAGATCGATCCCAGACCGATAGCGCACCAAGCGACGCTGTAAATGTATAACGCAGGGCGATTACGCGACGGCACATTACTGATGTAACGAGATCCAGCGGTTCCGCTGCTGTCACTTGATCGCCGTCGCCTGATAAAAACAATCAAATAATATTATAAAATAGTTCTAACCTAATTACATTTCCATGCCTCGTGGTACTTAACTGCTGCAACTGGTTATGCATGTATAACGGATACAGTGCAGACAAAACCAAAATAACATACATGTACTTTATTTACAGGGCCCGAAACGTAGCCCAGTGGTACAGCGCTCGCTCAATGCGCGGTCGGTATGGGATCGACCCCCGTCGGTGGGCCCATTGGGCTATTTCTCGTTTCAGCCAGTGCACCACGAGTGGTATATCAAAGGCCGTGGTATATACTACCCTGTCTGTGGGGTGGTGCATATAAAAGATCCCTTGCTGCTAATCGAAAAGAGTAGCCCATGAAGGGGAGACAGCGGATTTCCTCTCTCAATATCTGTGTGGTCCTTAACCATAATATGGGTGACGCCATATAACCGTAAATAAAATGTGTTGAGTGTGTCGTTAAATAAATCATTTACAGGACTTGGGGGTCGGGGTAATGGAGGGACATAGCCCAGTGACAGTGTTCGCCTGATGCGCGGTCGGTATAGGTTCGATCCCCGTCGGTGGGTCTATTGGGCTATTTCACGTTCCAGTCAGTGCACCACGATTTGTATTTCAAAGACCATGGTATGTGTTATCCTGTCTGTGGGATGGTGCATATAAAAGATCCCTTGCTACTAATGGAAAAATGTAGCGAATTTCCACTCTAAGACTCTATATCAGAATTTCATCAAATAGCCAATAATTACTAAAAGTACTCTAGGTTTGTCGTTAAACAAAACAATTTTTGTTTTAAAGTACTTGGGTGTCATAAAGTATATACACGTATATAGCTCTGAATAACGCTTATACTAGTCGCTCCCAGCTCGACGAGAAATCACAGTGGGATCTTTACATCTTGGAACTGATATCCCTACTCTAAAACAAAAATTATAAATTTATTATGTATAGCTAACAGTAATTTGTAGAAATAACCATTGTGATATATATATATTACTAGTACTTCCAGTCAGAGCTGTGCATGTTGATTTGTAAAAATAACCATTGTGATATATATATATATATATATATGTTGATTTGTATATGTGATATATATATTACTATATATCATATATATATATATATATTACTAGTACTTCCAGTCAGAGCTGTGCATGTTGGTCTGATTTCTTAAAGATTTATGGCTGACGCTCCAGTTATGACCCGGAAGAACCCGATTTTGATGTAATGCAACCTTTGTTTCTCAGTGTGAACACAGCTAGATGATCGTTCATGTTGCTAAATGAGAGGATGAAAACATCATTGTCAAACTCTAATTTCTATGATTTGCCTGCCAAGACCTTTACAGGCTTTTGCTCATCTGTCTGTCATTCCTAATTCGTGGATAGCTCGGTCATCTCATTATATTTCACTAACCAGAAGACATTTTCGACGGAAGATCTCGCACCGACCGTTGACCTGAAAGTGACCTTGGCAGCAGGGATGCTTTCTATTTTGATAAATATGCATGTTTAATCCCACGAATACTATTTTTTTATAGTCCACTTTATTAATATCTGTGTGGGATTCTATGTTATCGACTGGCATTTAGGTATTTATCACAGCCAAATGATAACGTATCTTGTATTGCAATAATCACACACTTGCATACCACCGCATGGTCGGTTCAAGGAAACAAAAATACCTCTTTGTCACGAGTTATCTCCCGTCGTCTACCGAAACCTACCGATGTCAGGCGAAGGAGGATCGGAATTGGCGCCAGGGTTTTTAAGCCAATCTTGACCACTCGACAAATGAGATGAATTTAGCAAAGCCAGAGCCAGGCTGTTTCTGCTTCACGATATCACCTCCCTTATTATAGAGTACTAATTACAAACGAGATTAACATGTCAGGCGTGTGACAAATCTCGTTAGGATAATCGCCAATGTTAATATCCTCTGGCCTGCTTCCCGTTAACCTCTGACCCCTTTTCCAGTTAACCCCTGACCTCTCGTCTACCTGGTATTGACTTTTTGAACGCTGGGTAGACGACTTTAATGAATATTCATGAGGAAAGGTTGCACCAATCAATATTGCGGCTCATACTTCGACTTTTTATTGTAACGAGTGGAATAATTTGACAAGAGAGGCGCACGTAATTAGATGAGAAAGTTTCTCAACGGAAGATTTAATCATGGCGGTCGTGTTACATGATAGTCACTTGTGACAAGTTATGGGTGTAGGTTTACAGGGAGCAACGATTGGCGATATTACCAACATGAATTCTGTCCAATAAACACTCCCCAGAGGCGCCGATTTTGCATATTTTTAACGGCTTTTCGCCGTAATGGTCCCTATAAAATATTCAAATGTTTCTCGTGAACTAAAATAAACCAAGCTATTGACTAAAAACTGCAAACCTAGCATTATAGGAATATAATATACACGCATATCCTATTTTGCCATATTACGGCTAACCTCCTTTGTTTTTATCGAAATGTAGGCCTACCGACTGTAGACGAAATACTTGTTTTTAACTTGGAATGTCGAAATTTGTATCCAGGCTTGAAAATAGTGGAGCATGTCTATACTTGGCTATGTTATAACTTACTGGTTTTCAAAATTTTGAAGACATTAGCTGAAAAAAACCCCAACTTTTATTATATCTAATTTGAATGTTTCTGTGGTAAATAGATTATTTTGGGAATTGCTCCGATGAGTTCGTGTTTATCATGAGTTAACGAGTTATTAGTCACAGTTTCTCTGGATCATCGAAAATGTCCGAAAATTTCCAAAATTGTCAAGAAATTAACCTGAGAGCATCAAACAGTCTCAAGTAATAGTTTGATCAGCTGATACCTCTCATATGCGTTAAGCTTTAAAATTGCTCAGATAAGGTCAGAATTCGCGACCATGACAGCATGCGTGTATTTATCTTGTCCTATTCTACTTTTGACTGTAACTATCTATGATCTCACTTTAGACACAGTATCCAATGCAAAACTGTGATTTTGCCTACAGTGAACGTATCTAAACTATTCGAATATAAGCAGGTTAAATACTATTAATCATAACTACGATCGATCGTTTCATGAAATTGGACCCAGAGGCAGAGCGGCTCCTATACATATTATACAAGACGTTATTATAGACATTTCTCAGACACGCAAAATAAACATTCTTCAAAACGTCTGAAGGAAGGAAGGAAATGTTTTATTTAACGACGCACTCAACACATTTTATTTACGGTTATATGGCGTCAGATATATGGTTAAGGACCACACACAGATATTGAGAGAGGAAACCCGCTGTCTCCACTTCATGGGCTACTCTTTTCGATTAGCAGCAAAGGATCTTTTATATACACCATCCCACTGACAGGATAGTACACACCACGGTCTTTGTTACACCAGTTTTGGAGCACTGGCTGGAACGAGAAATAGCCCAATGGGGCTATCGACGGGGATCGATCCTAAACCGACCGCGCGTCAAGCGAGCGCTTTACCACTGGGCTACAGTAATTATAGTAGTAGGAGGAGGACTAGTAATTGTAGTAGTAGTAGTAGTAGTAGTAGCAGCTGTAGTGTCAGTAGTAGTACTAGTAGTAGTAGTAGTAGTTGTTGTTGTACCAGTTGTAGCAGCAGCAGTAGTAGTAGTAGTAGTAGTTGTTGTAGCAGTAGCAGCAGCAGCAGCAGCAGCAGTAGTAGTAGTAGTAGTAGTAGTAGTAGTAGTAGTAGTAGTAGTAGTAGTAGTAGTAGTAGTAGCAGTAGTAGCAGAAGCAGGAGCAGTAGAAGTAGCAGTAGTAGTAGCAGTAGCAGTAGTGGTTGCAGTAGTAGTAGTAGTATCAGTAGTAGTAGTAGTAGCAGCAGCAGCAGCAGTAGCAGCAGTAGCAGTAATAGCACTAGTAGTAGTAGTAGTAGTAGTGTAGTAGTAGTAGTAGTAGTAGTAGTATTTGTCGTCGTCGTCGTAGTAGTAGTATTTGTTGTTGTCGTCGTCGTCGTCGTAGTAGTAGTAGTAGTAATAATAGTAGTTGTTGTTGTTGTAGTAGTAGTAGTAGTAGTAGTAGTAGTAGTAGTAGTAGTAGTAGTAGTAGTAGTAGTAGTGATAGAAGGTAAAAGTTCTAGAAAAGCGTTTCAGCGCTATCCGTTTCTGGGATGATGACAATGTCACATTCTTTAACGCATTCTTCACAAAGCCTGGTAACGGAAATCTCCGCACGGGATGATCCTTAACACACCCTGAATACCAGTGTATTTGAACCCGTGTGTTATCGACCATGAGTTACTAGGATAGTGTTTCGTATATTGTGTTTTAGTACAGCGCCACATAAACAAAGTATCGAAAACAAACGACTTATCTTTTGTTATAAAATACATTCATTTGTATTGTATTGTACCTATTGTACCTTACTGTACTGTACTTTATTGTATTGAACTGTTATATTGTATTGTAGTGTAATAATAATGTAATGTAAATACATTACATTATTTTATACATACTTTGTCATTAAAATATATTATTTATATATGGAATTCAGTATGCATTACTATAAATATAAGGATGGGGTTCTCTTTAAAGGGACATTCCTGAGTTTTCTGCAATTTTTAAGATGTTATCGACTAAGAGACTTTTTAACGATTGTAATTACATATCAAATATGTTTTTCTGCATAAAATATTAGTGGCTGCATATTAAACGTGTTTCTGATCGTTCTAATATTTGCACTAGGTTAAATTTCATTTTATTTCCTAAAATATTATTTTTTCGTATGTACGAAATCCAGTTTGGGCTTCTTACAAATATTAAGACGACCAGAAACACTTAGAATATACAGAAACTGATATTCCAAACAAGAAAATATATTTAATATGTAAATTTAATCGTAGAACTAGTTTATTAGTCGGAAACATCTTACAATGCAGCAAACTCAGGAATGTCCCTTTAAAACAATTTGGCGGGATGTAGTTCAGTGGTAGAACGCTCGCCTGGTGTGGAATAGGTCGTAGGATCGAGCATCCTTGATGGATCGGGTTTTATCCATCAAAACCAGCTGCTTATTAGCAGGAGAAGCCTGTGTGGCGGAACGAGTGTCTTCTCTCTATCTCTCGACCGTAGTTTAAAACGTGCTGAGGTATCGTTAGAGAAATGTTCCTTTTCTTTCCATTATTTTATAAGATAAAATTATAATTTCACAAATAATTCACTAACTTCATGTACATCTAGCCCATTGGGCTATTTCTCCTTCCAACAAGTACACCAAGACTGGTATATCAAAGGTCGTGGTATGTGCTATCCTGTCTGTGGGATGATGTATATAAAAGATCCCTTGCTACTAATGGAAAAATATAGCGGGTTTTCTCTCTAAGACTATATGTCAAAATTACCAAATGTTTGACATCCAATAGCCGATGATTAATATTTAATGTGTTCTAGTCGTGTCGTTAAACAAAACAAACTTTAATTTTCATGTACATTTATGTTTAAGACTGAATACGATATTAGTATAGAAATACATTTTTTAAATGTATTCAAAAATATTTATAAAAATGGGGCGCTGGACCGTTGCCTCTGTGTGAAGTACAAACAAGTTCACTGTTTAGTTTTAGTTTAAAGTTTAGCTAGATACTGCTCTGAAAATATAGTCATTTTATCAACTCGAATATTTGCATATAATTATTATAGAAAATCTAAGACACATTCCTGAAACAAAAACATCCGCTCCTTAATTTGAATTGGCTGTTTTTATCGAGCAGGAAATTTCCTGTTTTTGACTGGAAATGACCACAAGTGCCCACACCTGCGTTATAACAGTTTACAAAGGGTGCGGTGATCAGGTGCGAAAGTTTTGAAGTCACACACATGTTTATTACCAACATCTTCAAAGAAACTTAACATGCGTAAACATATTGTTATACAGTTACTAAGGGCAATGATATCTGATAGTTACAAATGAATTTTATTTCATTAATACGTTATTTCTTTTTCACTTTTAAAACAAATACCTTAAATGTTTTTGCAATTATATTCGAATATTAATTTCCTAACAAAACAAGATTTACGTAAAAAAATATTTATAATAACAAAAAGAAAACGCTTTACCGTTTTCAAACTCTCATTTAAAACATATTCAAAATATTCGTATGTAAAGTTTTCATAAATTTAAATTTTAAAATGCAATAAATTACTTAGAAAACAATAACATAATTATCTTAATACAAATGTGTGGACAAAACGAGTAATATGCCAATAATAATACGTTAAACTGAATTCGCTTTAGAGTAACTCCGCTAAATTAGTATGTGTATTGTTCTATAAAACAAACACTTTTAAAACAGAAATATATTTCTCACTCTACAACATCATTGTGTTCTGTTTCTGGAAAATTGTTTAAAATATCATTTTTCCCAGGAAGGCGCGAATATGCAGTCAAGCTTTCATGAAATTTGACTCTTTTAAAACATTTGATCACGTTTACAACTCATATAATAAATTCCCGATTAATTTTGAAATGTATTCAACTGTACAAATTATAAGTTCCAGTATGGATGATGTTATTTCATCATTAAATTTTCACTAGACGCGGCGTAATATTATGCATGTTCGCCCTGTACGGGAAATAGTGTATCACTCTACTAACGAGTCGCCCTTTCGTTTGATATCGACTACAGTAACTGACTTGTAAATAATTTATATTGCCGGAAATATTTAAGAATCTGTTTATTTTTAATATTCTATACTTAAAATTAATATATGAGTGTTTGAACAAATTAGAGTCTATTTACTGAGTGCGTATGCAGAAAATGAAAATGTGTGTCTTCATTACTAATAGGGCGGGACGTATCCGACTGGTAAAGCGCTCCCTTGATAAGCGGTCGGTCTGGGATCGATCCGCGTCGGTGGGTCCATTGGGCTACTTCTCGTTCCAGCCAGTGCACCACGGCTGGTAAATCAAAGACCGTGGTATGTGTTATCCTGTCTGTGGGATAGTGCATATAAAGATCCCTTGCTACTAATGGAAACAAGTAGCGGATTTCCTCTCTAAGACTATATGTCAAAATTACCAAATGTTTGACAATAACCGATGATTAATTAATCAATGAGATCTAGTGGTGTAGTTAAACAAAACAAACTTTTTTTCATTACCAATATAGTTTAATTCTGTGTTGTTTTATATGTTTACTAGTTTATAAAAATTTGTTGATTATTAAAATATATAAAATACACCAGGTGTGCCGTAAAGCACGATACAAGTGTGAATAACTTCAGTTTACTTAAGAAGGTGTGTAGAGTGTACTTATGTTAATGTTCTTTATAAGTACCGAAAAAACATTCCGACTAAAAATAAAATTAATTAGATCTAATTAATAGCCAGATGTTTTACAAATCTACAGTTTGAACTAATATTTCCTGTTTAGTGAACACCACTTTGACGTGGTTTTTATATACCCGTTCGCTGAGTGGAATTGTTCTACAGTTTCCAACAGTGCTATTAACGAATTAATATAGTACCTAGAAATAATGCTATCAATTCACCTTAGTGCATACATAAAATAAATAAATAAATAAATAAAAACATTTGTAACTACATTATATCACAATATCTGACCATATATGGTGGGGCGAGGGATTCTAAAAGGAAAATTTTACGATCTAACACAAATGGAATTTGTCAAACGTTTTTGTAAGGGTCTTAAAACGCATGCGATTTTCACATTGGTTTTGACAGAAAAATGTGAAATTATTTTATAAAACGATGGTAGGCAAAGATATTCTGAACTCTCTTGGATCCGAAATTGTACACATTAGAAATAAGACAAGTGCTAATTCTAATACTAAATATATTCACATCCTTATGTTGACACATTAGACTACTATCCAGTTGGCTTAATGGTTGCGTCAGTCCGGCCTTCTTTACATACAAATATATTAGTACACTGAAAACAATTATTCTTACAACTGCAAATTTTTATTTACGAATACCAGGCGCGGATCCAGGTAGAGGGTGCTATTGGTGCGCACCCCCTCGTATTTCGAAGTTGGCCCCCTCCCCAAATCCTGTATTTATCAAATGAATATAATATGCCAGTACTCGATAGATGATCTGAAATGACGTCGACATGAATGTCATAGCCAAACGACTTTATCGCAGCAAGTAGATACTGATACTACTTCTTACCACTATACAGAACTTCTGTTAACTTCACTATTTTAAGGCAGTTAAATGTTAGTTTGCTTATATTGTCTTGTGTCAGATATTTATTTTAATACATCTTTAAATTATTTTTCTTCATGTTCTTATGTTTGTAGTAGTTCAAATTAGTTGTTAACTTATGAAGAAAACTAAAACGCAAACGGTTTTTTTTAGGATTATGTTGCGTGAATTCCAACAGCCAGAAAAAAGTTTTGTCCATTTGTTTGCGTACACACATCACTGGACTTTATTATTATTTTTAAAAACTTCACCAAGAAAAATGCGAGCGAGTTTTTATCAATTTGTTGCGTGAATTTCAACAACCAGTAAAAAAAACCCAAAAAAATAACAAACTAGTGTCCATTTGTTTGTAGAGACATTCCACTAGACTAAATTATTTTAAAACCCTCACCAAAAAAACCAACCCGGGCGAGTTTTTAGCATTATGTTGTATAAATTTTAATAACCAGTGAAAAAAACCCCACGCCCCACTAGTGTTCATTTGTTTGTAGAAACGCACCACTAGACTTAGTTCTTTGGAAAACCTCACAAAGTCTTATCAGAGAGTACTACAACCTAAATGGTAACAAAATATTTTGACTCCAATCTAATCGGTGAAGACTGCAGAAAGCAGACTATATATTTCTTTAATATCGCAGTCCATGATGTTAACCATCTGGTCTACTGAATACTCGTCTCAAGTACATAAACACAACAAACATTAGTTTTCTAGGTTACAAACTTTTCGAACATTGACCAATGAGCAATTTGCAATTGCTGACCTCACGGCAAGGTTAACGCGCTTCTCTCTCAACAGGTAAGTGTCGGTCTAGATAAATATTAACTCGAGATGTTCACCAACACATGCCGGTTGAAGATTGACAAGGAAAAGCAGATAATTAACCGGAATCTAAAATATGCCTTCCATGAACTTCAAGAGTATTTGTCTGCTACTCTGCCTACCAAAGTATACGAGTCAAATTTACACTTCATCTGTTTGGTGGCAGCGGTGCATTATAAAGTTTTGTTAAATATATTATTTAGTTGTGGGTTTTTCTTTCTTTTCTTCTTTTTCCTCTCCTTTTTTCCGTCTTCTTGTTTCTTTCCTTTTCGTTTGAGTCTGATTATTATATAACTTTAAAAATTGTTTTTCAATATATGGTGTGAAGAATAAAATTATTTAATAACATTTAATGCATAATAACAACGTTTTAGAATATTAAATATAAACATTAAACACAAACAATAAACAATAAACAATAAAGCTTACCTCATGTTGGTATTTAACAAACACCAAGAATACTTCGATCCGATTCCGTAAGAACGTCAATTGCAATTTTCGATCAATTCATTGACGTCTGCAATCTAAAGAAAAAAAAAGTTTTGAAAATCATATTCATATATACATATATATTTATATAAATCTGCACGTGATTAAATCTAAGTAAACGTTACAAGTGTTTAATTATGACCTTGACTGGAAAATACCGAAAGACGTCCTCATTTCCGAACATTCTTCAAAGTTTCGCTGAAGGCCCAGTTGTGGCGGACCGGTCAAATATCGGAAGAACCGTCCAGGGTCTCATCTTAACAGAGATTCAAGTATTGATCTTTTCACGCGCGTGCGCACGTGCTTGATGCAAAACACTATCGAAATTTATTCATAAGGGGATTGTCATATTTGAGTATTGCAATCCGAAATATGGGGGAATCTTTCATGTGTTGAATCATCGGGCTCTCATATTGATCTTGGGTCGAATTTCTCAGTTGAAATTTAAAAACAGAACTAAATAGCGATAGTGTTTCCTAGATTTCTGTGCATATTAATTGCAACTCGTTTTTTGTCCGGTTTTACGTCCATAGTAACATATATTAGTCAAACTGGTATAATTAAAAGTGTGAGAGATTTGGGATTGTCATCCTTTTGGATTAAGTGTCCATCCAGTAAAGGTCTCTGATGGCCAATTCTTTGAACGAAAATGCGTTTGTGCGACTAATTATTGGAAAGAATGTATGACGTTGTTAACAATGGCTTTATTATTAATAATATTTCCGAGAAGTTATGGAAATTCACAAAAGTTGTCACAATCGTTAAATCCCCTCTTGAATGTTTGAACGCATGTTTCTTTGTTCAAAGAGAATATATTTTAAATTAATTTTGACTAACTTAAACTAATTATTGCATAGTTAATTTAATAGTATCTATACATATTAAGTAAGATATTTATTGTTTTCTTAGTCGAATTTGGATATTAACCCCCTCCCCAATAATGAATATTAATTTCTGATTTAAGAATCAAATACATACTGATATGTGATACAATGTATTCATTTTAAGAATAGCCTAATTAACGTTTCACTTTTTTTTTTATTATTAGCCCAGAAATGTCGATAGTGTCGGGGATGGGGCCTTTAATCACTATCTTACAGATAGTGTTGAACATAAATAACATTATATATATATATATAATACATAATGAGTATGGTTAGACTAAATATGTTCAGATTGATTGTACATTTTTCCATAAAAAGAGGGAGGGAGAGATAGAAGTGAGAAAGAAGAGACAGAAAAGAGAGAGAGAGATGGAGAGAGAGAGAGAGAGAGAGAGAGAGAGAGAGAGAGAGAGAGAGAGAGAGAGAGAGAGAGAGAGAGAAAGTAAAACAGGACAGTTTTAACATTAAAAAAGCATACATGCACATACACACACGTTTCACATTTGTTAATTATTGAATACATATTTAAATTATATCATAATTCCTGAAATACGTTTATATATGAAAATATAAGTGTTGTTAGTATTGTTAATAATCTACTTCTTTTTCAAACTGCATGTATATGTATATGTATATGTATATGTATATATATATGTACAATGCATATTATTTTAACACATAACTAGCACGAAACAAACTATGTATTATAATTATATATTTTCAATTAAAATATAGCGCTGAAATAGCATAATTACAATATTGAAATTATAATTCAAGTTATTTTTATTTATTTACTTATTTATTTTTGTCGCATTTTCCTTAGAAAATAATTAGGATCAATAGACGTTATGTTTTAATGGCATACCATTATGACATTTGTTAACAATATTTTAAAGGTTGTATAGAATACATTTTGTTTTGTATTCCTAATATAATATACTGACATTAGAAAAACGCATGAAAATAACATAAATTCTAACGGAATAATGTTTAATTTAAAAACCTGTTTTTAGTCATAGCCCAGCCGCATAAACTTTTCAGCAGAATATATTTTTAAAGGATAAAAAATAGGTATACTATATATAAATCTATGGTGGGTTTTTTTTTTTTTAGTTGTTGATAGTGGTTTTTGGCGTGTTTTTCTTTTCTTTTCTTTTTTGTTTTGTGCTTTTTTTTCTTTTTTTTCTTTTTTTGCAGGGAGGGTGTTGTTTTTATTGCTTTTTGGCTGTTTTTGCTATTCTTCTTGGTCTTGTTTTTGATGATGATGTTGTTTTCATCTATTTACTGCAGAAGAATTTGTACAACATCTTCGATCATTTTTAATAATTTAATATAAATAAAGGATGTACATTTCTCTTCACTGAGTAATGCTACCATAATAATGTTGTTCTGTACTGCTAGCTAAAATTGAACTAAGACTTTCCCTGTGAGTTATGTCTTCAGTGCCATCATTCAGTGACATATTTTAAAATATCGTCAAATAAGTTGGATATGACGTCTATGTAGCTTGTTGCATAAGTTAATTTTTTAAGGCATTAAATGTATACTGAACAACAAAAGAATCGTCACTATTTTAATATTATATTATTTTTATTATAAAATTAGTTCGGTAAATGGGCCTAAAATGTTCACAAGACATTTAATAGACTCAAACATTAATGGAATTCAAAATAATATACATACATACATACATACATACATACATACATACATACATACATACATACAGTTTGCTGCATTGTAAGATGTTTCTGACTAATAAAATATGTCTACGATTAAACTTACATATTAAATATATTTTCTTGTTTAGAATATCAGTGTCTGTATATTAATGTGTTTCTGGTCGTCTTAATATGTGTAAGAAGCCCAAACTGGATTTTGTCTTCAAATAGGAAATTAAATTAAATTTAACCTAGTATAAATATTAAAACGATCAGAAACACGTTTAATATACAGCCACTAATATTTTATGCAGGAAAATATATTTGATAATTAAATACAATCGTTAAAAAGTTTCTGTTAGTCGATAACATCTTTAAAATTGCAACAAACTCAGGAATGTCCCTTTAATACGGCTTCTCCAGTCTTACCTCTGTGTAATCGCTTACCAATATGACGTCATTTCGTCGTCTTCTTCTAGTTACGTTGGAAACGTTTTGACATGGTCGTTATCAGTATATATATATATATATATATATACACACACACACACACACACACACACACACACACACACACACACACACAGATATATATATATATATATATATATATATATATATATATATATATATATATATATATATATATACTCGCACACACACCACACACACAAACACATGGTCGTTATATATATATATATATATATATATATATATATATACACACACACACACACACACACACAGATATATATATATATATATATATATATATATATATATATATATATATACACACACACACACACACAGATATATATATATATATATATATATATATATATATATATATATATATATATATATATATATATATATATATATACTCGCTCTCGCTCGGGCAAAACACAAACCCTCACACTTGTTTCGTAAAATCAGTACGACACACAAGCTCGTGTAATAATCTCTATTTATCATATAATAGCTAGCATATCCAGTGTAATCAAAATATGTGATATTTTTAAAAATCACAAACTTTCAGAATTTGATAACTTTGCAAATTAGTTGTAAAATTAATCGAGGTCACGGCATTATGTTTATTGACAGTTAAGCAAACGTAGGTCACTAGGGTAACACTCCATAATTGACGTATGCATTAATAGTCATCAAACAAAAACATTTCAAAAACAAGTTTACATTCAAAAAACAAAATAGAAAGTACTAGTTTATGGATGGATATCCAAAATGACGTCATTCATGTTTGACTTCATTTCCATTCAAAAAGACACCGCGTCACATATCCCTACGTGATTTGAATATCGTGTAATAGCTGACTCTCTAAACCACAGCTACTGAGTTTTGAACATGCGTTAGAATATTAAATGTCATTTCTAGTTACTGCATCATGTAACAGAATGAAATGAATATGAAATAATTTACAAAATGACTATTAAACAAGAGTTATTAGGTGCAAGTGCTAAATAAATCATTGAGCGTTTTCTGCTGGGAAATACGTCTAACAATTATTTGAGAAATGATGCTCAGATTTTGACACATAATATATTTCAGAAATATCATATGGTCCAAATTCCTAACGAAATGATAGAAAATGAGTTTAAAACATGGTCTTAACAGTCAACAAATATTCATAAAAACACTGGCCGAATGACATTTTTGAAGGAAAGATATTTCATTATATGGAATGTATTGCCAATTAAGGTCACCTGCTGTTTGTTACAACTTGACATCACTATCAACTAGTTTTGGCATTTTGGACAGACATAATCGCCCGGTCGTAGTAATGTGATATTAGAACTAATGTGATAAATATTACATGACCACGCTATATAAAAAAGAATGGATAAAAAAAGAAAAGCTCGTTAAAAGTGACAGCGCGATGTGTCATATGAAGATAATTAGCATAATTAAACACTTCAGCGTTATGTTAACAGACATTATTGACTTGCCTCGTTTGGTAGTTTTCTTTCATAAGGGACAGAAAGATTATTTAATCGTTTGAAGGAGAAACGTTAGGGCTAGAAAGGGACAACTCTATTAAAATTATAAGGACAATAACAATCAAAGATATTATTGATTTGTTCTTAAGACATGATTCTGAATGCAATTCATTTGAGGTGGTGAAAGTGGCGATCTTTGGGGGTTTTTTTTAGGGGGGGGGGGTCTTTTTTGGGGGGAGGGGGAGGTTGTAGGTTTTTTTTATGGTGATTTTAAATTTTTTTTATGGTGATTTTAATGATATTTAATTTTAAAATAACAGCTATTATATGTTTACATTCTTAAACTCTTCATATTAGGACCATTTTCCCCATGTGCGTTATAAAAGCAGTTTTCACGCGGCAGTGCCTGAACATTGATTGGGTATAGGCACGTTAATAAAATTACCCTACGCGGCACCCGGAAAACGGACATATAATCTGTTCTCGCTTTCCCCGCGTCAAAACTCGCGCACTTAGAAAACGACCCTGACAAAAGTACTAATACATGTACGTTGTAAATGATCACAACTGTTATAATGATATGTATAACATTCGTTTAAATGGCGGGACGTAGCTCAGTGGTAAAGTGCCTGCTTGATGCGCCGCCGATCTGGGATCGATCCCCGTCGGTGGGCCTATTGAACTATTTCTCGTTCCAGCCAGTGCACCACGACTGGTATACCAAAGGCCGTGGTATGTGCTATACTGCTTGTGGGATGGTGCATATAAAAGATCCCTGCTACTAATGGAAAAAATGTAGCTGGTTTCCTCTCTAAGACTATATGTCGAAATTACCATATGTATGACATCCAATAGCCGATGATTAATACATCAATGTGCTCTAGTGGTGTCGTTAAACAAAACAAACTTCTTCGTTTAAAGTGGATTTAGTAGCTGTCGATATCAATTGATGTTGAATACAGGAATAGTGTTAGCCGTATTTCATTCAAAGAAGTTTTTAAAAATTAATCCTTATATTGGATTTTGGCGCTTAATATGGAGAGAATATTTCATGTTTTCTACTAATGTGATTTTTAATAACACTGAGTGAAGTCTGCAACCATATCACGTGAGTCACGTAATGAGATGTAGATCATATTTGACAGAAAGTATGAAGTAACTTTCGTCAGTTTATCTTGATTCTTAAAATCAAACGTCATGGAACACTTGTTGGTGGTTTGATTGACCACCTTGTCAATCGGAAGCAAATATAATTTATTTGAAATATAATTAGATAATAACTTTTCTAAGCTAGTCTTGGGAGTGGCAGTCTTCCTAGAGGCGTTGTACGAGGGATGGATAAAACACCTTGTTATGGATCTCCTAGGGAGTGGACGTCCTTCCAGGGAGGAACACCTGATAGTGGATCATGGAAGCAATCATGGTTTTGGCTAAAATATCCTTTCGACTTTGCCTTGTGTAGAGATACAATTTTGATCACGGAATACGGTTTTTGTTATTCAGATTTATTAATCATATTGTTAATATCTTTGAAGTTTTCAATAATGTTTATTTATTTCTTGAAGATGTTGACATATTATTATAACAGAATATTGCGAACAAATCGCTTAATGATCAATTTCTGGATATTGCGAGTTTAAAAATGTAAAATCGTTTACCAAAATAGAACAGTAGTCAAATCGCTTATTTATCAAATGACACTCAAGAAGTTTATTTGGACTGAGAAATTTGGGAATATTGCAAGTTGAAAAAGTTATAAAGAACAAACATGCATAAACTCTTCATCTTCATTTCATTATTTTGTTGCCAACACGCTTTCCTATCCAGGCGTTGAGTGCTGCACTGCGGTGAGTTAAAGGTGACGGCTTTATATTGGTATGCCTATTTAATTATATTTAATGCACATTATTGCAAGTATATTGGAATATTAATTTAATGAAAAGGTAAAAATAGAACGATTGTTAAATAACGAGTGCAACTATTTTGCTACATCCCATTGAATCCGCCCTCTGATGAGCAAGTAGTTATGTAATCTTCACTATTATTGTCTCATTAAATATTATGTCATAAATATTCATAGCTTCGAGATGTATTTGTTATCATATCAATAAAAGGAGAGGAAAATGATGTTCTTTTTCATCTAGTTTTAAGCACATATTTATTGTTCTTTGTTATGCGCCAATAAAAATAAAACGGTTTTAAACTATTCGGGAGTTTTATATTACTAATATACTACCGGTACATGCATTTTTAATATTACCAGGGAAATAGTTCCTGTTTGTTAAATAAATGTCATAGTTTAGATGTGTAACTTTTGCACCAAGAACTGAAAGAAAGAAAGAAATGTTTTATTTAACGACGCACTCAACACATTTTATTTTCGGTTATATGGCGTCAGACATATGGTTACGGACAACACAGATTTTAAGAGGAACCCCGCTGTCGCCACTACATGGGCTACTCTTTCCGATTAGCAGCAAGGGATCTTTTATTTGCGCTTCCCACAGGCAGGATAGCACAAACCATGGCCTTTGTTGAACCAGTTATGGATCACTGGTCGGTGCAAGTGGTTTACACATACCCATTGAGCCTTGCGGAGCACTCACTCAGGGTTTGGAGTCGGTATCTGGATTTAAAAATCCCATCCGAACCCAGTACCTACCAGCCTGTAGACCGATGGCCTAACCACTACGCCACCGAGGCCGGTTACCAAGAACTGATTCCAATTTAAATATGGAGTATCAATTATGCCACATACGTTTTAAAATCATGATTATGAAGTCCAAACACTCATAAACCTTGTATTACAGGCTCGGACAAATCACATTGGATTTGTTTTGAGCAAAAAAGTCCTATCATTTAAAAGGTTTTTTTGTTTTTGTCTTTTTTAAAGGTCTTTTGCATCACTCTAATATATATATTTCATGCAATTGCCGTATTCAAAATGAATGAATGAATGAATGAATGTTTAACGACACCCCAGCACGAAAAATACATTGGCTATTCGATGTCAAACAATGGTAAATTCAAAAATTAAGTGATGAACATCAATATGAAAATGTAAGCGGTTACCTTATTCAGAACATAAATACAGGACATGACTATTAAAAAGGCATATAATAATAATGTATTTATGTAAAAGTCTAACGTAAAAGTGTGAAATTATATAGCTTTTGTTTTACTGATTTGGGAAAGTTCTACAAATGGTCACTTGGTGGCTGGAATGTGGATGTTTTGGGATTTGGATGTGGGTGGGTGGTTAACGCATTTTAATAGATCATTGGATCTACTGGAAACCATGTTTGTAACTGGAAAAATGGCAAATTGTGTAATCAATATGGGAAACAAATTTTGAATAGCTGAATTACCCATGTTATCGTCTCTGAGACAGCCCTCCGATAGCCACAAACAGACCAAGCTGTATTGTTTATTAATTTACAATATCTGTGTCAGCCATTTGATAGTCCCTGGGTAAGCTTATGCAAATAGCGGCGGAATATATTAATACGTAATGCCGGGTCTGTGCAAAACGATATTCTTATAGTGGTGTGGTTACTCGTTTGTATCACGCTATGTTTTCGTACTTTTCACTAATGGCTGGTTACAGCTCAAAAGGCTCATAAAATAACTACGACTACGACGAGGATGATGATAATGATAACGATGATGATGATGATGGTAATGACAATATCGACGATTACGCCAATGACTATCATGTTGATTATGATGATGATGATGATGGTGATGATGGTGATGAGAAAGACGACGACGATGACAACGATGTTGGTTAGCTTGGACATAAATATCGGCATTTAATCAAACACCATTTTGTATTAAATAAAGGTATCTACCGGTTTTGTAGAAGTGAATATAGTTAGACTAAAGATGTTCCCACAATACATTTTAAACTAGGGCTATTTGGTGTCTAACATGCGTATGGATAATTCGACACTTATCGCTAATTCGAAAATTTAGGAAGACAGAGAGAGAGAGAGAGAGAGAGAGAGAGAGAGAGAGAGAGAGAGAGAGAGAGAGAGAGAGAGAGAGAGAGAGAGAGAGAGAGAGAGAGAGAGAGAGATTATTTACCAGGACATGCTTTTCCTACCAATAAAGTAGCAAAATATATTTTATCTCTTATGTGTACTTCCCATTAACACGACCTTTGATGTAAGTGGTAAATTAAATGTAGCAGAAAAATGCAGACAAACATGCAGTGTTTGGTTAAGAAGGGACGAATGGATGAACAAAAGAAAGAAATTAATGAATGGAAAAAATAACGAATGAATGAATGAACGAACGAACGAACAATAAATGAATGAATGAATGAACTTTAAACAGGAATAAATGAATAATAAATATGCATGTTTTAAAAATAGATTAGGATTCAAAAGTGAACAAGTTGGTTTCTCGTAGACCTACACGGAAACCAAACCAAATCTATACGCGCAGTGGATGTTTGTAAACACTTAATTTAATTCATACCCCCGTCATTTGTCTTGCAAGCTTTGTAAACACGTAAAGGAAATCTTCCCATCTACCCAATATTAAGTTCACTTTATCAGACGCGCTGTCCTCCAACAGACACATTGATGAAATCAACAATTGGAAATCTAAAATAAATTTCTTTCGCACAACAAGCAATCAAAGAGTAAATCCCATTATACGAGTACAATCAAAAGTGAACTTTAACCAATCTGTTGCTTTTGTACTTGAGTGATAAATCATATTCTGTGGATAATTAACTTTCTAGCTTTCCCGACTCCGAAGCGCCATCTATGGACGGAGCATACTCATAACATTTTTGGTGCGGTATTAACTTTCGCTGCGGACTAGCGATCGTATCTGTCGGATAGCAACGTGACTCATGGCGGCTGAATTCAGAAAGCAAACCAACACAGGCCAAGATCGATTTAGAGTTCAAATTCAATTACCCCTCTTTCTGAAATTGGTATCAAGTGGCGTATTTATCAATAACATTTATCTGCTAGCGTCCTGGAACCAGTTGATGAGATGTTTCGGAATGTTTCATGCAATCTACTCCAACAATCGGCGCAATATTTGTTGGAATTGGGTGTTTCCCTTCTCCCGTCGAGGAAATGATGGCGGGAAATGGTTCGTGCGCCTCGTGTTTTTGATCGTGTGATACGAAAATACGGCTCATCCTCGTTTAGCCTTGCACGATGTTTGGGGTAATCAAACTAGGTTTACATTTAATTCGAAATGTTTCTTTGTGTTTTTATCGTATTTTTCCTCCCAAGTTTGATTGCGAGACGGTCGTGATGTTCGGAACTGACGCAGATCAAATTTGCCAAATCTAATTGACTGATTACTTTTATCAGATTTGTTTAAAGGGACTGGGACCACACTTGATAACCCTAACAACCTGGTTATATAATCATAGTGCTTTTTCAAGTTGTTGGGGTTTTTCCTCTTTTTTCTTTCTTTTTTTTCTTTTTTTTTCTTGTTTTGTTTGTTACTGTTGTTCTGCTGTAAATACAATAATACACCAATATTTAAAATTTACAAAAGGTAACCTTTATAAAATGGGTAAAATACATACATTAAACTTTGTATGAAAAGAAAATTAGAAGTGCCCTTTTTTTATTGGTGTGCTTCCTTAACCAGCCTATCCTGTTCCACATTTGCCTCTATATAATGGTAATATTTTCTTCCCTTCAAACTCTCCGTATCCATGAAGCTGCCCTGTTTACCAAATGCCACCACAACCCACGTCATGCCACAACATATGGTGGCCAAGACCCAGTGCAGGCGGTCCCTTCTCTCACCCACCCATCCTAACCCTTTCCTGTACTGGACGCAGGAGCCGCCTGCTCTGAATGTACACATAAAACCCTCTGACCTGACCTGACCTGACAGGATAGCATATACCACGGCCTTTGATATACCAGTCGTGGTGCACTGGCTGGAACGAGAAATAGTCCGATGGGCCCACCGATGGGGATCGATCTCTGACCGACCGCGCATCAAGCGGATGCTTTACCATTGGGTTACGTATAGTCTGCTACATTTTTCCATTATTAGCAAGGGATCTTTTATATGCACTTTCCCACAGACAGGACAGCACATACCACGGCCTTTGATATACCAGTCGTGGGGCATTGCTTGTGCCTGCATCTACCCATTAACCTGTCAAAACTCACCCTGGATGGGAACCAGTACTGAGGTGCGATCCCAGTACCCAAGAGCCTTTAAGGCCGACGGCTTGACCATAACACCACAGATTGTTGGTTACCCAGATACCGGAGATAAGTTCACGCCAACCGACCAAAAGAACGTTCGCTAGGTTCGTTTCTACGCTTCACGTTAAACCAAATGAACTCTTCAAGGATCAGTCAAATAGTTCGAGAACGTTAGCGTCATTCTCTATCACTGAACACGGGTATATATTCTTCTGTACGGATGTCGAGCAAATTTTTCTTTTAATTACTTATAATCTATGAGACACCGAGAGAAAATTTCTTGACATATCACGGGCCAAGACGAACCCTCCATCATACGACTGGCGTCATGTTGCCTGTGTAAAGAGTGAGAGAAGATTCATCGGCCGTGCTTCTGAAATCTTACGGTAATATTCGAGATTAATCACAGACGGCGATATTCAATTCTTACGTGACTTCCTCCCTTTCAGCGTATAAATTAGCATCGCTACAATCGTCATAACGGCGCGTGTCCTTATTTCCAGAATTAGGCGCGCAGTTTTAAGATTATCCGGCGGGCCATTTTATTGAAGTGCCACAAAGACGTGTATTAATATCGATGCCAGGTTATTTGTGTTTCGTATTCAGCAAGAATGTTAATTACTAGTATAACTGTGTTGTTTTGTTATTACATATTCAAAATATATAATATGAACTATTTAGGCTGATGAGTTGTAAAACTTAAGGCAACAAATAAACTTATAAAATTTGGTGTTACTGTTTTTGAACTGAGCAAGAAATCATAATTGCTGATAATTATTTAGAACGTTATTCTTTGGAAGTAAAGCTTGTGTGTTAACAATATATTTGTGTATATTTTATTGTTCTACGTGTCGCATTTAATCATGGTTTTTTTAAAGTTGGGTTTTTCTTTTTTTAACTTGAACAATTTATTTAGCTGTTGTAAGCGTCGTTTTAAAAAAAAAAATGGACACATTTTCAACAAGTGCTCCACGACTTTTATATGATGGCCGTGGTCAGTGCTGTCTTGTTTGTGAGTAAATGCATTTAAATAGTCCTTTGCTACTATGTGGTGGTTGCAGGTTTCTTCTCTTAACTCTAGAAAAGAAAATATATCGTAACATCAACATGATTAATATAAGTTTAATAGAAGCTCATTATACAATGTGTTGTGATATCGCTAACTAACATTCCTTTTTTTATTGCAGCTGAATCAGCTCAGGTCGTTTACCACCCACTTTGTTTATGACCGCCTGTTTTTACTTCTTTAATCATGACCCAAGTATGGTTTTATTTCAATAATTAACACGGCCTACATGCCCTCAGCGCCAGTTCAAGTAGAATTAAACAAACAAGACCTGCCGTGTAGATAACAGTTTTAATTATTTTTCGACACTTGACGCTGTGTCAGAGCGTTTAAATTTTATCTAATTTTACGGGGGAAAGGTGATACAGATTCACTTACGACCGTAAATTGTGAGCTTAATTTCAGACGTTTAAATGCAGCAAAACCTATTGTCTTTCCACGGCTTTGTCCTGGGTAATACACAGTGTTTTGTATACGAAGGAATGAAGGAATGAAATGTTTTATTTAACGACGCACTCAACACTTTTTATTTACGGTTATGTGGCGTTGGACGTATGGTTAAGGACCACACATATATTGAGAGAGGAAACCCGCTGTCGCCACTTCATGGGATACTTTTTTCGAGTAGCAGCAAGGGATCTTTTATATACCACGGCCTTTGATGTACCAGTTCATGCCTGAACCTTGAATGAATGTGGGCATGAGGAATTGGAGTTGACATGCTTTTCGTGCCTCTATTCAATTAAGTTTCAAGCACGCTATCTTGGGCAAACATATCAGCTATCTGGCCTGTACAGAAGATGCGTTAATAGGAAGTCTGGTCGTCATTAGTGAGAAAGAAGTGTTCTTACAACTCCTCAAAGCTCAATCTGGGTAGACGCCAGCACACGGATACGAACCCAGTATCTGCCAGCATAATGGCTGATGGCTTAATCATCACGCCATCGAAGCCAAGTACAAAGAGGTCATCATAGCATGTGCTTACTTGCCTGTGGGAAAGGTGCATATAAAATATACTGTTCTGTAAAGGTAGCTCATGTTGCGACATCATCAACATCATTATCATCATCTTCATCATAATCATCATAAAGAAATCGTCTCATATCACTGATGCATCATGGCTCATGATAATTGACGAATACATCCGAACATTTACGATTCCTCTAAACAGAACCGATTTTCCACACCGCTGCGAACTATGTAATGAAATCGGTTTATAACAGTATTATGTTAAAGTTCATCAACACAGCCCACTCGAGGTTGTCTTGTGTTACCTCTGGAACTAGACCTACATCATCGACAAGGCAGGCTGAACAATCATAATATTGTTGTTTACCTACAGATGAGGGCCCACGCCAGGTGGTGTGGGAGTAACGTGGCCGATCTGGTATAACCAAGAGAACATTGTGTATTCAAGTAGACCCACTACTAGAGCTTTTGTGTGGGTTTTATTAGACACTTTGACCCAATTGTTTTTACTGTAAAGGTTACCATACTGGTTCTCAAGTCGTACCAGGAATGTGAACTTTCATTAATTTCTTTCTTCTTCACAGGGGCAGGAATACGGGTGGGGAGGGAGGGGAGGAATGGAGTTTAGTGAAAGGGCGCTCGCTCAGTGAACTTGTGGTCTGTTTTTCTATCCCAAAACTGATACAACAAAGGTCGTGGTATGTACTTTCATGAAAAGGACATATAAAAATCCCTTTATTGAAACTTTTAATAGGAACAACCTGTCTGCTTTTCTCTTTCTGATTCTCTCCGTCTTTGTCTCCCTGTCTTGTCTGTTTCTGTCTACTTTTGTCAGTTGTCCTCTCTCTCTCTCTCTCTCTCTCTCTCTCTCTCTCTCTCTCTCTCTCTCTCTCTCTCTCTCTCCCCCATTCCCTAGCTTTGTCTCCCTGTCTGTATTCCAGTCTCACTCTCCTTTTATACTCTCTCTCTCTCTCTCTCTCTCTCTCTCTCTCTCTCTCTCTCTCTCTCTCTCTCTCTCTCTCTCTCTGTGTATCTCTGTCGCTGTCTCTCCCTCCTTCTAAAACCAAACTTCTAAAATGTAAAAATCAACGAAGACATTACGTCTACATGCAGGGACCCCGGAACAACGATTCTGACTGACCCCGTTTTATCGGGACTGATTATAAAACATGGTGAGTGATTCTGTGCGAAACAAAACATCTTTAAAAGGCGGGCTGCTTTCCTGGGGGGTCCAGGTGTGAGATCTCACCAGGTATTAGTGACAGGGGGCAGTGTGCTGTGGTTACCGTATCTAAACATGTGCCAAGAAGGTTCATTGTTCTAACTTTAGAACGTCTGCTCTGATACACTTTGTACTGCACTAGATACGGCAATAACATTAAGTCTTGTTCTATCAAAAAATATATATCGGCGGGATGCATCAATGAATGAGTGCACGTTTAATTAAACCCCAGCACAAAAACCCCACATCGGCTGATGGGTCGGGTGATTGAAATTCGCTGGCGGAGCGCTCGCTATAGGTGTCATGGGTCGTAAGATCGATCACTCTCGGTGGACCCCTCTCTTTCCCCCAGTACCAACCAGTGTTGCACCGCTGATACATGTTATGCCGTGGTATGTGCTGTTCTGTGACTTTTTTAGACTAATTATATGTTAGACACTAAATGACCATAATTACCCATAGACCGTAGCCAGAAATAATCACTGAACATTCTACGAAGTGATCAGACTACGCCCACAGCTAAAGCTGAAGGGAATTAGCAGGTGATTCGCACACATAGCAACAAGAGATAGGGCCTTGCTGCTGTTTTTGAGACAAGGACTGGGATGTGGAGGTGGACAGTGAAGAAGTTGAAAGATAGGAGGAGTTGCCAGATCTCTAAGAAATGAGATGGAATTCAAAGTAGAGAAAGGAAAGGGGCAGTGGAATACACAAAATATGGCCGTAGTTAAAACTGAGCTGACGATCAGCACTTTTAATTTAAAGATAAAAATCGCAAAAACCACATGTTATATTCTGGTGAACTTGACAGTATTAATATTCTCTCCATAACAATCACCCGACGGAACTCTTTTCCAGCCGAACTATATTACAACAATGGCGGATTGGTAATGGCGTTGTTTTTATTCTTCTTGTTTTTTTCTTTAAGTACTAGTGATCCTATTTATTTCACATAGATTAGTTTCTAAATCTGAACCGATGCAGTAACGATTATTTTGTTTATTACCTTAAAATATTTCTATAAAAATCAGAGAAAATATTAAGCCCGCACGCGAAAAACCGATTTATTTGGAATAACATGCGGAAGAGAGAGTGCATTCTGCATCTAAATTCTCGAGGCAGATATTTATGTCATGCGCGTTGCCGTTGGTGACAGGAATTACATAAACAAAACACAGCTACGTTCCAGGTCATTTGTATGTTAATGGAAATGGCTACATGTTAATGAAATCTGATATAGAATTTCAAATGGAAAAGACAAATAAATCTATTTCCAGAACTTTTCGTAGACAGGTTTGTTATAAAAATAAAATAAAAATAAAAATAAGATCTATTATTTTACTCTTTGACGACGCCTTTGGACTAAACAAAGAAACTAACTTCAGGTTACTGACGTAGCCAAGCTGAGACCATGCCCCCCACCCACCCCAACCACACCTATTCCCGCAATACATTTTATATTTGCTTGTCGCCATAACACAGCTCATTATTGTTTATTTTTATTCCTAATAATTATATGATATTGATGATACCGAAATACACGAGCGTAATAATCTCTTTATCATATAATCTCAAGCTTAATACAACGTGTTTGTGTAAACTGTACACGCAACCTTAATTCCAGTCCGCCATTACTAGATATTCAAATGACGTAAGAATATGTGGCGCGGTGTATTTTTGAATGGAAATGACGTCAAATTCTAATGACGTCATTTTGGATGTCCTTACATCAAAACAAACTAGGGCTTCACGTTTTTTTTTTTTTTCTGAACGCTGGACAGTTTTCAGTGTCAAATTGCCATTAAAATGTATACGTCAAATATGGAGTGTCACACAAGTACGTTTGCTTAAATGTCAATAAATCTAGTGCCGTGACCTCGATTAATTTACATCTAATTTGCAAAGTTATCAAATTCTTAAAGTATGTGATCTCAAAAATATCACACACTTTGATTGCACTAAAAATGTAAGATATTATATATATATATATATATATATATATATATATATATATATATATATATATATATATATAGTAGTCGTTTTCGAGTTGAAAGACGCTATTAACGATATATATATATATATATATATATATATATATATATATATATATATATATATATATATGTATATATGTATGTGTGTGTGTGTGTGTGTGTGTGTGTGTGTGTGTGTGTGTGTATGTATGTATGTATGTATGTATATGCGCATGTGTATGTATATGTATATGTGTATGTGTATGTATATGTATATATTTCTCCCTTGCCGTTGTGCAACTGCCCTGATGTAATAAATTCTTGTCTTGTCTTGTCTGGTAATAGTGATACACGAATATACATGTTGGGTTTTTCGTTTTGTTTTAGATATTTTGTTCAGAATAGTGTAAATAAAAAATAAAAAGTTAATTTAATTTTGTTTGTTTAAATAAAACGTTTCGACAAAAAATAGTTTAACTTTAAATAATGTCTGGTCATATCCTCTCCTTTTCCGTCTTGTGCAAAGATACGATTTTGATTACGATAACAGTTTTTGTCGTCCATATTCATTTGCTATTTCTGGCACATTATTCAGAACTCGATCATATTACTACAATAAGAGTTCGCTTTAGATACTGGTTGTGCTTTTTTAATTTGGAGGACGGATTTGCGAGGGGTACTTAACGGTTATCCATCGAACATGACTAGCTTCAATCGGCTGCCACGGAAGGCATGCGAATTACCGACAATGCCAGCAGTAAAAGTGTGCCAGAACTTGTGTAAATCACGAATCAGACCATCATGTTAAGGCGGAAAGAAAACATGTCTTGCGAAGACGCCCGACATTTGAGCCGAGTGTTTCCAGCATCGACATAAGATCTACGAAGCAGACGTGATGACTCAGTCCAACATCAAGATGTTTGTTGTTCCTTCTTTTTTCTTCTTTCTTTTTTTACGTTTTTTAAAAAGAAAATATGACAATATCAGTTGTAAAGTAATTGACACAATTATCTTGAAACTATTGATGATAGAGGAAAGAGAAGAGCCAGAAAACGTCTTTAAAATACTGTTATTGCCTCATACAAATTTGGTAATGACAGGGATCTGTTATCCAGAAAATAATGATGCACAAGTTGTGGAGCACTGGCTGTAACGAGAAATAGCCCAACGGGTCCACTGACGGGGATCAACCCTAGATTGGTCGCGCATCAGGCGAGCGTTGTACCACTGAGCTACGTTCCGCCCCCGAAAATAGGAACGAAGTTCGGTTATCGATAACTATTTTGAAAATGTATATATATACTCGATGGCATCAACATATATTTGATAGACTGTATCAGAATAAAAGTAAATTGACTACATAATAGATAGATATTTTTATGTTTTTACTCGAATACGATTTAAATCTCAAATTTGCCATTTCATATCTCACTTGTAAGCTCGATTTGTGTGATACGATTGTACACTTTACTCGTAAATCATATCTGGCAAAAAAATAGAGAGAGATATATCGTGTATTTGTTATCACGATAAAGAAGTAGGACTCGTTTGTGTCTTACATACGAATATCGCCAACGTAGTTATCTTCCAGGTGCCTCTCAAATATAGCTTTAACGAGACCGTCCAGAATTTGCTGCTGTTGCAACATAATGTTTCAACCACAACAGCCCTTTGTGGACTAAAATTACATATCAAACATATTTGTTTATTTAGAATATCAGTGCTTACACATTCAGGGCTGAATTTACCAAGCCTGGTTTTATTAAACACAGGTATTTAAACATTGCAAATGTATGTAGTTACACACGTGTAAGTCTAAAACAGGCTTTGTAAATTCGCACCTCTGAGCATTCTAATGTTTGTACAAGTCTAAATTGGATTTTACCTCACAATAATTTCGTACATACGGAAACATATATAGATGTATTAGAAAATGAAAGGAAGTTTGAGCTATATTAAACATTAGGACAATCAGATACACATGGAATATTTTAAAAACACTCTGGGCTAAAATTACGAAGCCTGTTTTTCTTAAACTCTGGTGTTTAAAGGGACATTCCTGAGTTTACTGCAATTTTTAAGATGTTATCGACTAACAGAGACTTTTGTAACGATTGTAATTACATATCAAATATATTTTTCTGCATAAAATACTAGTGGCTGTATATTAAACGTGTTTCTGATCGTTTTAATATTTATACTAGGTTAAATTTAATTTAATTTCCTATTTGAAGACAAAATCCAGTTTGGGCTTCTTACAAATATTAAGACGACCAGAAACACATTGAATTTACAGACACTGATATTCTAAACAAGAAAATATATTTAATATGTAAGTTTAATCGTAGAAACATTTTATTAGTCGGAAACATCTTACAATGTAGCAAACTCGGGAATGTCCCTTTAAGCATTGTAAATGTGTGTAGTTACACACGTGTACGACACGAACAGGCTTTGTAATTTCCGTCCTCTGAGAGTGTCAGTTGACAGGATTCGAACGTATTGCACTGATTCACACAGGATTTGGCATCAGCCACCGATAACTCCATACAACGGAAGCCCAATTAAAACTATAGTTAATAATGTGTACTGTCAAACACTCGGTTCACATTAAAACTGGTTTAACTATACCGATTTAGCTACAACACTTTTGGGTGGAAATGACGAGCGTTCACACGTGAAATAGCTGACCGGTAGAAGGTGAAAGTGAAATTATTCGCATTTGCGTAGGACATCAAAAAAACTAAACAATGGACTACGAGTCTGTTAGACCGTTGCTAGCGCGCCTACTGCTTATTCTGACAGTGTCGTCACTGTCACTTCAACCTTATACTAGTTTAGCCAAAACAGTTTGTGTTCACACATTTAAACTAGTTTAGTTATACCAGTTTAACTAAACCATACACCAAAGTGTTTTAACTGTACCGGTATAATGAAAAGATCGCATACACACTGACATTTTAAACTGGTTTAGTTATACTGCGGCTTTAGTATTCAGCAATTTTATAGACATTTGTATTACAAACAAGAAAATGTATTTAATATGTAATTTTAGTCATTAAAAAGCTTCGTTAGTCAATATATACTAGTATTAAAAACTGCTGAAATGTTAAGACCGTATATTTAAAATTTGTTTTCGTGAGGCCAACTCTAAAAATATTGATGTTGTTTTTTTCTAACTCGATCGACTCGTACAAATTGTTTTAACATGCTCTTTAAATCGCATTTTTTATATTACTCTTTTCAATATAACATTCAAATTCAAAAGTAACCTGGAATACTGACCATTACTACAGTGATGGGCTGCGTCACAATTCAATATAATTTAATTCAATTTATTGCCCAATACTAAACAATCTGGTGTCAGCAACAAGAACAATTATTAATAATAACAATATGAATGTACAGGCCAGACGGAGACAGAACATTTGTATTCTAATATTTCTAAATGGTAAAACAAATTTAAATAAAGGGACAAATTCGATAACATTACAAAATTGTAGCTCTGTACAAGACGGCTTTTGAATTTACTAATATTATATTTAAATAACAAGTTCAGGTATGAGAATGTTTTAAAAATAAATATTATTACTCCAGATCATTGGTAATATCAATGTGCTTTTTGCTTTTTTATCAATATTGCTTTTAATGTTGTTTTTATGAATGTTTTTTTTTTTTCATGAGATTTTCGCTGAGACATAACAATCATTTCTACCCACTACGCAGACGGTTGGGAATCCATTTAAGACACCAGCAATGAAAGTTGGATCATTAAAGTCCTATTCAGAGAACGAGTGATTTTCTTTGGCGTCAATAGTCTTCCCAGCCCGTAGGCTAAACATTTTGTGTTCTTATTAAAGCATTTCGAGAGCTAAGGACGTAAAATGTTTTTAGTCCTTGTCATCTTGGGCTCGAGCGATCACGACAGTTGTTATTAATTTGTCAGAAAAATGAATTGGCTTTCTACATGGTTTAACAATCTCCCGAAATCACCTTTGGATGAAGGATTCTAAAATACAGCAATCTCGCGGACCTTTTCTTGCCCAAGACCCGTAATGACCCAGGAATTCTGATTTCAAACTCGTTGAATGCCCGGCCCATCGAGCAAACTGCGGCGATCGATCTACTTGTTTACTCAAACGAGATTAGTTACATCCCATTTACGCACAAATAACATTTATTGGAACTCTCCAGACACTGAGGAACGAAAATGCCATCGACTGGAGTCGCGTAATGGAGAGCACTTCCAAGATGGATAACTCTTGAGTCACAATTGAATGCTGGACGGACGGCAATTTGTCCAAAAAGCAATTTTGGTATTGGCCTTTGCTCTCTATCAGTGGATCAATTGATTAATATAGCGATTTCTCAAATTCATCATCTACAGTTGTCAGCCGGAGCAAAGAGTCTCCTCTAACTATCAAATATTTGAATAGAGTTTGTCATAGTAGCACTTGATGTATTGATCAGATGCGCAAGCAATCCTTTCAGAAACTCTTAAAAGTCTACAAAACTTTTTAGATGGTGCGCGATTGCTGGAAGTGCACTAAAAACGGACTTTTCAATCTACGCGTTCTGGCGTGCTCTGTGATACAAGAGCAAATGGGTGTAATTATGAAAGGGACGTTTCAGCAATGGAATCGGTAAATCTGTTTCAGTTTAGTTTTTCGACAGATTAATGACAAATTTCTAATGAAACATAATTTTTTTGTAGTTCTTTAAGTTTGTTTGTACGGTTTAATGACAAAAAAGGTAACGGCACATTTTTTTTTTTTTATTCTCATAAATTGCATGACTGAATGCAATTAAATTAGTATTTAATTATAGCAGTGTATAATTTATAATGAGAAATGAGGTTTCACCCCAGGTTAAACTTTGCTCCTCATTTATTGAAAGTGCACATATATAACTTTATAGAAGCATTGTTAGCATTGAAGCAATAACGAACACATATATTTTCGAATTGGCGCTTCTAAAAGGACCCCGTCCGAATTTTATTATAATTTCAAAATTGCCTCCATAATTAAACGTTCTCTGTTCTAGTTTAGGTCACTGGCCATGTCAGAGATCGGGCCTGGGACAGACGTGCCTGAAACTTTCGGGGTATAGGGGCACGATAATAGAGGCCCGAGTTCGAACACACACACACACACACACACACACACACACACAACACACACACACACACAGACACACACACAGAGAGAGAGAGAGAGAGAGAGAGAGAGAGAGAGAGAGAGAGAGAGAGAGAGAGAGAGAGAGAGAGAGAGAGAGAGAGAGAGAGAGAGAGAGAGAGAGAGAGAGATACACAAACACACACAAACATACATACACACACACACACACACACACAAACACACACAAAAACACTAGCACACGTACGCGCGCACGCACGCACACCAGAAATAACAGATGATCAAAACAAAATTCTGTTCTGGGACAGACTTCGGATTTCTTTATACAGTATATTTATTTTTGCAGTCCATGCTATATTCAAATGCTGTTTTAGTGAACTGATATCTGATAGCGCCCTCTTAACACGGTGTGAGTCTAAACAAGTTATTTCCGAATTTCTGAATCTAATTGCCCAACCTCTTACGTCTGCAATGTTACAAATTATACTGTTGGTGAGATTTTTTTGTGTGTCAAAAATGGCGACGTGACTTGCGAGTAGTACACAGCAGTAGACGATTAAAAAATAAAAAACAATAGAGTTTAATAAAACAGTAAAAAAGTTTCCTTTTTTTTTGTAGTTTTTTTTAAAATTTATTTGTTTTTAAACATTTATGAAATATACTCTACGAAGTGGGAGACCTCATTGTAAACTTTGGAAACGGTGTTTAGTATTAAAGGGTCATTCCTGAGTTTGCTGCAATGTTTAAGATGTTATCGACTAACAGAGATTTTTTAACGATTGTAATTACATATCAAATATATTTTTCTGCATAAAATATTAGTGGCTTCATATTGAACGTATTTCTGATGGTTCTAATATTTGTAGTAGGTTAAATTTTATTTTATTTCCTAAAATATAATTTTTTCGTACGTACGAAATTCTTTGAAGACAAAATCCAGTTTGGGCTTCTTACAAATATTAAGACGACCAGAAACACATTGAATATACAGATACTGATATTCTAAAAAAGATAATATATTTAATATGTAAGTTTAATCGTAGAAATATTTTATTAGTCGGAAACATCTTACAACTCAGGAATGTCCCTTTAACATAAAAAAAACAAATGTTATCAGAAATTGCATATCAGCCATTTAATTAAATACATGTATATTTTGATACAAAACAGAGAAAATCCAAAACATATGACAGGTTGCAAGGCAGGAAATCTAGTGCACGGCGGTAACTGGGTCCAGAAACACTGCTCACTTTGTTGTCTGAAAACACGGCTATTAAACATGGAATATATACATTGCGCAAGTTCATAATAGGTGCCACAGCTTATAAGATCCTGTTGATGGAAGCCATACATATGGAGCGGAGCTATTGGACAAAATGGCTTACGTCTAAGCCTTATTTATTGGCTATCTTTCATGTTTCTTGACAGATGTGAATTTTAAAAACAATTTCGGTTAAACAGGTACATTTTTATGTCAAAGAACTCAAATGTTTAGCGGGGGAGAGGGGTGGAGCAGTAAGTTAAACAAATGCAATTGGTTGCATAATGCTAAGAACATGTGAAAGAGAACTCCTTTTTTTTCTTTTTCTTTTTTCGAGAGAGAGAACATTAATAGATGTGAGCAAGCTCTATGGAGAATTTTCAGTTGTTGTCGTTTTGTGTTAGTGTACAAATCAATTATTTGTTTTTATTAACAGTTGTTGGTAACTTGTGACCCACGAGACGAAAAACTAAAAAAAGACAAAAACAAAACGAAAACTTGCAAATAACAAAAAAAAACCCACAAAAAGTCAACCACGCCCCCTAACCCCCTCTAAAAACAACAACAACAAACAACAAAACACAAATTGTGATTACCTATTACAGGATAGAATTATATGTGCTGGGTAGGGGGAGATATAGTCCATACCTGGGTCATTGCTGTACCAGCTGTGGGTCACTAGTTGGGACGGAGCAGGGGGGAGCCCTCTGTCCGTTGATGGCGATTGATACTGTAACTTTTTGAACCTCATGCGAACGTTCTACATCTGAGCTATATCCCGCCACAATTTTGAAAGTCGTGATGGTTTTTATATAAAGTATAATTTGAACCATTTCAGCATAATCTGAGCGACATACTATTGACACATTCAAACCTGTGTCTGTGTACAAGACCAAATCTAAAGAAAGTTTGTAACGAGCTCAAGAATACAATGAAACAAAAAATAGCAATCATATATTGTTGTATTCACGAATGGTTGGTTGTTGTTTTGTTTGTTTGGGGGTTTTGTAGGGGAGGTTGTGGTTTTCTGTGCGCTTTTTTGTTTTGGTGTGTGTGTGTGGGGGGGGGGGGGAGGGGGAGGGGAGTAATATTTAGACTGTAATGATGTTGACATACAGGTTACACACCACCATGCATTTTTTATGTCAGAATATATTGTGCCAACTAGTTTTAGGGAGTACTCTCCCTTGACAAATACCTTGCAAATAAATCTAGATAGGTCAACCGAAACACCACCTTGTGTTGCTGTTATACACGTAGCGTAGCTGTACTTGCACAGTTGCATCAGTTACTACTAAATACAAAAATTAACATCAAACCAATGTGTTATTTACATACTACAGAGGTCAAGCTACTTGTAATCGTCAAAGAAAGATTTCAAAAGACACATTAGAATGTTGTATTATATTTTATGAGGAACTATTACCTAACCCGGACTATATTAAGCTGCTAGAACACGCAGCGACACCGCATATGGCCAAATGGTGGCGTGGTGCCTATGGAGATTAAAGAACAACAAGACGAAATGAAAACCCGTGTCGAGACGTCCTCACTAACACAAATATCACGCACATATATCTCCAGTCATGAAAAAGAACAACTTGTCTAGACCATTGGGCGCCCAGTTCTCTACCTAGACTAACACAGCTAGATATTCATGATATTATACCCTGTAGAAAACAAGCAGATCGATCAGTATTCTTCAGATATAACTGTGGGAAGAGGGAGTTTTCATCCATTATTTATCTTGTCTACAGACGGTGAATAAAATTAATATGAGCGAAGAATATTAAAAAATGGAAATATTGACAGAATTGTGAGCATGAGAGATGAAGATTATAGACAGAAAATACTGAATAAAATATACAACAACAACGTGCTTAGAACACCGAGCAGCGCATTGGCTAATCTGATGCAGAGTCATGTCAAACTGCGAGTGCATGTATACTAATATTAATATACGGAATTCAAAGCAAAACTAGGGAACCTGTTCCTGTCTTTGACACATCTGCAGAGAAATACGGAAAATGTGCCCGAGACAGACGTGCTTGAACCTTTAGAGAGTGTAAGCACGTGTCAAATGGTTGCTTGATTTATTAGGAACTTTTTTCTCTTTTTTTTTTTTGTGGGTTTGGGTTGGGTTTTGGGAGGGGTGAGAGTTGCCATTGCCCCCCTTTTTTAATCTTATTTTTACTGTGTTGTTGTTGTTGTTGTTTTGCTCTTTTTATAATAAAGTTTATTAATTCCAAAAACAAATATGGTATTTCCAACATGGGTTTGGGGGGTTGTCTGATTGTTTGTTTATTTGTTTAAGCTGGCACTAGTATATTACATATTTACAGAAAACCAGACATCAATTTTATACAACCCCGCGTTCGATTAACACGAGCACTCCAGTGGTAAGAAACGTTCATTAGACTCGTATTGGTGTTTAATGCTGAATGTCAGAAGAATGCAACAAGGTTGTAACCAGTGGAATCGTTCGCGGAAAACTCGAGACTTCAGCTCCAATAAACTCATTTGCTTTCGCATCAACTTAGTTACAATTCACATCGGCCCTCAACGCCATTTAAAAAATATCGCCATTTGTTTTTGTTTTTCAAATTTAATTATTATTATTATTTTTTTTTTTTTTTTTTTTTTTTTTTTTTTTATTAATTATTATTATTATTATTATTATTAATTTTTTTTTGTTGCTTAATTAACCTTTGCGTCCTTGTTTGAATTTGTGAATTTGATTGTATACACGAAATATTTCTTATTTGTACCAAAATAATAAGGTGTAATGGAAATACAATATATATTTAGCACACGTTTTGTTTTTGTGTTTTGTGTGTTTTTCGTTGTTGTTGGGATTTTTCTTTGGGGGGTCTTCTTTTTTTTCTTCTTCTTTTTTTCTTTTCTTTTTTTGTTTTGGGGGGGGGGGGGGGGGCTAGTGGGGTTTTCTTTACAAAAGTATGTCGAAATATTTAATTAAACAAAGTTTCAAAATGCACAACCGTGAAGTGAGAGCAGTAACTGTCTCCCTAGTTATGACCGTTTATGGAATACACTACATATCACTGTACAATTAATATGCTAATGAGGGTGCACCGTGTTCAGTAAACTGATGACCTCTTCACGACAGTTATCCAAACGACTAAAATCGCTTCTGATTTATTGTCGTCGCTCCCTGTTGATGCATTATGTTTTCTATGGACGCTGGCAGTCTAATGTGGAACGGTCGATAGGGGAATCGTATTCGTAGACCCTCCGACTATTGTTCTTCCCATTTATCTTTTAACGACTCCCCACAGACTAAGTTTTTATCGGGCGGAGCAAGGGCCAATTACCTACAATAGGCGTAATTACCTTTAACGCAAAATAACGGAATTCTGCGAAATATCTTCGGGGATTTCGTTCGCATTCTTATGGAGTATGATTTTTCCCCATTTGAAGTGCATGTAGCTGATCTTTAACCCTCTGCTTTTAGCAAGAGAGATGCATTCCACTAACTGAGGGATGAATCATTTTTAATTTGATAGGTATGCACTTTAATAGTATACCCGCACGCATATACTTCAAAAAGGCTAATGGTGTTCATATTCTATTGATTACTGTATTATACTATCGATGGACCACCCTCAGTGGCATAGCAGTTAAAACATCAAGCTAATAAATGATGAGTTGGCATTCCAATACTTAAAAAGACCGTGGTATGAGCTTTCCTTGCTGTAGTATGGTCAATATAAATTATCCGTTGCTACTAATTAGGAAAATGTAGCGGGTTTTCTCTCTAAGCCTATATGTCAAAAATACCAAAAGTTTCACATCCAATAGCCAATGATTAAATTCTCTGATTGTTTTTTTTTCTGTTCAACCAGTTCCCCATTACTGGTACATATGCATATCAAAATCCTTGGTAGGTACTGTTCTGTCATTGGGAAAGTGTCGCCAATGGAATGTAGCATGTTTCCTCTGCCGATGATTAATTAATCAATGTGCTCTATTGGTGTCGTTAAACAAACTTTAATTTTTAACTTTCTCACCAATATAGCTTGATCCATGATTGAATACAAGCATGAAAATAAATTACAATGAAATGAATTATTGACGTGATGCCTGGATCGTGTGTTACATTTCTGGGTGATGTGGGTCGGATATTCGAACAAGGGAGATAATTATGGAGATAAATATTTCATTTCATACCCTTTTAAATTTTTCTATTCTTTCTTTTAAATTTTTAATTTATTTGAAAGAGGTTTCTCCATTTTCTTCCGGAAATAATATTTGTGTATAAATGCCTCCCGGACTCGTCTAATATAGATTAGTAATACGACTTCTGGATACGCAGTACACGTTTGGCTCCCGTTGACTTAAAATGTGTGTAGTGTTTGTGGGTGGTCGTTATTGGCAGGTGTGATTTTAATAAAAGAATGCATCAAAGTTTGACTTCTATCCAATAGCCGACAAAATAAACTTTAACATTGTAGACCCGTGTTAATAGCTATAGTCACGTTCAGAAGGGTGAGCGATCGCGGTCTCACACTAGACTGGTTTTTGCGCACAGTGTTAGATTGATGTGTATGATAGACGACAATGGTAGCTAGTCAAATTGTTTGTGAGTGTTTGATCGGTGTCTTGAACACGTCATACGTTAGACACCAAATAATTACAAATATTCTGATGTTTCGTTCAACAAACACATTCCTTTCTTTCGATAAGTATATATCCACTCAAGCATGGATTTCTCACAATAATAAATAATAAAAAGATAGTTTGGTAAACAACTAGGACAAAAATACATAATGATCCACTGGCGATAAATTGTCTTCTCGTTATGGTGGGGGATCAACTTCCCTCCCTTCCCCAGTGCTGAAGCAAATTTTTGAATTCGGGCAAACATGTTGGAGACATTTGGGCAAAATGATCTGAACTGAAACATTTTCACCATATTTTTCCATCATTCCACTCACAATACTCGTTCCAACCAGTGCACCACAACTGGTCAAAGGCCGTGGTATGTGCTTTCCTATCTGTGTCTTTCCCTTGCTGCTGCTGCTCTCTCTCTCTCTCTCTCTCTCTCTCTCTCTCGCTCTCGCTCTCTCTCTCGCTCTCGCTCTCGCTCTCGCTCTCTCTCTCGCTCGCTCGCTCGCTCTCGCTATCTCTCTCTCTCTCTCTCTCTCTCTCGCTCTCTCTCTCTCTCTCTCTCTCTCTCTCTCTCTCTCTCTCTCTCTCTCGCTCTCTCTCGCGCTCTCTCTCTCTCTCTCTCCCTCTCTCTCTCTCTCTCTCTCTCTCTCTCTCTCTCTCTCTCTCTCTCTCTCTCTCGTACCAATGTCAATATAAAACAATAAATATCCAATCAATTGTTGTGAAACATCTACAGTAATATAAAACCACACTTAATCCTCTCTTCTCTCTCTCTCTCTCTCTCTCTCTCTCTCTCTCTCTCTCTCTCTCTCTCTCTCTCTCTCTCTCTCGCTCTCGCTCTCTCTCTCTCTCTCGCTCTCTCTCTCGCTCTCTCTCGCTCCCTCTCGCTATATCTCTCACACACTCTCTCTCTCTCTCTCGCTCTCTCTCTCTCTCTCTCTCTCTCTCTCTCTCTCTCTCTCTCTCTCTCTCTCTCTCTCCCTCTCTCTCTCTCCCTCTCCCTCCCTACCCCTCTCCCTCGATTTTTCTCTCTCCAGCTCTCGCTCTCGCTCTCTCTCTCGCTCTCTCTCTCGCTCGCTCGCTTCTCGCTATATCTCTCTCACTCTCTCTCTCTCTCTCTCTCTCTCTCTCTCTCTCTCTCTCTCTCTCTCTCTCTCTCTCTCCCCCCCCTCTCTCTCTCTCTCTCTCTCTCTCTCTCTCTCTCGTACCAATGTCAATATAAAACAATAAATATCCATTCAATTGTTGTGAAACATCTACAGTAATATAAAACCACACTTAATCTCCTCCCTCCCTCTCTCCCTCCTCCCGCTCTCGCTCTCTCTCTCTCTCTCTCTCTCTCTCTCTCTCTCTCTCTCTCTCTCTCTCTCTCTCTCTCTCTCTCTCTCTCTCCGTCTCTCTTTCGTACCAATGTTAATATAAAACAATAAATATCCATTCAATTGTTGTGAAACATCTACAGTAATATAAAACCACACTTAATCTCCTCCCTCGCCCTCTCTCTCTCTCTCTCTCTCTCTCTCTCTCTCTCTCTCTCTCTCTCTCTCTCTCTCTCTCTCTCTCTCTCTCTCTCTCTCTCTCTCCCTCTCTCTCTCTCGTACCAATGTTAATATAAAACAATAAATATCCATTCAATTGTTGTGAAACATCTACAGTAATATAAAACTTAATTCGCTGAAAAATGAGGATTAGGTTTGAACATAAACAGGACTGGCGAGTCAGCTACTCGACAACAAGAAGGAAGGAAATGTTTTATTTAACAACGCACTCAACACATTTTATTTATGGTTTTATGGGGTCATATATTGAGAGAGGAAACCCGCTGTCGCCACTTCATGGGCTACTCTTTTCGATTAGCTGCAAAGGATCTTTTATATGCACCATCCCACAGGCAGGACAGCACATTACACGGCCTTTGTTACACCAGTTGTGGTGCACTGGATGGAACAATAAATAGCCCAATGGGCCCACCGACGGGGATCGATCCCAAACCGACCGCGCATCAGGCGGACACTTCACCACTGGGCTGCGTTTCGCCCATACGGAACTGACAACACAAACTTCCTGAACTAATGATATTAACTTCTTGCAGTAATTAGTTCCGCTCTAGCGACTCATATTAGTATCATTTCATTAATATTATAGTGAAATGGAAAACGTTGGATGGTGTTTACTGAAAATATAATATCAACTTATATATTATATGTATTGCTGCTATCAGCACTAATCACTATTACCAGACAAGACAAGACAAGACAAGAATTTATTACATTCGGGCAGTTGCACAACGGCATATACATATACATATACATATACATATACATATACATACATGTATACATATACATATACATATACATATACATATACATATACATATACATGTGTACATATACATGTGTACATGCACATGCACATGCACATACACACACACACACACACACACACACACACACACACACACATATATATATATATACACATACACATACACATACACATACACATACACATAAATACACGTACATATACAATTCATAACATTCACGTAACCGATACCATGTCATTATTATTTGCACATGTTTTACGGTTTTGAACAGGGAATTATCTTTTTAGTTCTATTTAAACTGTTTATTAAAGATAGTTTATAACATATACACATATACATAAAAATTGTGTTGTTGAACTCCCATCTGAGTCTAATTTGAAAAGCCAAAATATCCCAGTTTTTATCTAGTAAATAGGTTTATCTAATAAATTATGTTACGTCATGATTTCTTACTTGGCCTATCCATTCCTACAAATTGTATTAGTTTATAATTATTGGCCTATCCATTACTACACATTTTATTAGTTTATAATTATTGGCCTATCCATTCCTATAAATTGTATTAGTTTATATTTATTGGCCTGTCCATTCCTACACATTTTATTAGTTTATAATTATTGGCCTATCCATTCCTACACATTTTATTAGTTTATAATTATTGACCTATCCATTCCTACAAATGATATTGGTTTATAATTGTTGACCTATCTATTCCTACAAATCCTACTGGTTTATAATTATTGACCTATCCATTCCTACAAATTATATTGCTTTATAATTATGGGCCTATCCATTCCTACAAATTCTATTAGTTTATAATTACTGATCTATTCATTCCTACAATTCTATTGGTTTACAATTATTGGCCTATCCCTTCCTACAAAGTCTATTGGTTTATAAGTATTGACCTATTCATTCCTACAATCCTATTGGTTTATAATTATTGGCCTATCCATTCCTACACATTTTATTAGTTTATAATTATTGGCCTATCCATTCCTACACATTTTATTAGTTTATAATTATTGGCCTATCCATTACTACACATTTTATTAGTTTATAAGTATTGGCCTATCCATTCCTATAAATTGTATTAGTTTATAATTATTGGCCTGTCCATTCCTACACATTTTATTAGTTTATAATTATTGGCCTATCCATTCCTACACATTTTATTAGTTTATAATTATTGACCTATCCATTCCTACAAATGATATTGGTTTATAATTATTAGTCTATCTATTCCTACAAATCCTACTGGTTTATAATTATGGGCCTATCCATTCCTACAAATTCTATTTGTTTATAATTACTAACCTATTCGTTCCTACAATTATATTGGTTTACAATTATTGGCCTATCCCTTCCTACAAAGTCTATTGGTTTATAAGTATTGACTTATTCATTCCTACAATCCTACTGGTTTATAATTATTGGCCTATCCATTCCTACAAATTCTATTGGTTTATAAGTATTGACCTATTCATTCCTACAATCCTGTTGGTTTATAATTATTGGCTTATCCATTACTACAAATTATACTGGTTTATAATTATTGGCCTATCCATTCCTACAAATCCTATTGGTTTATAATTACTTATACACAGTTTTATGTTGCTCTATAAAACAAATTCCATACCGGTATATCAATTTACCAATTATTTCGGAGTGCCTCATTTTGAAGTTTTATTTATTTATTTTTGTTTGTTTGTTTTTTCTTTTGTTCTTGTTTTGTTTTGTTGGGTTTTTCTTTTTGCGGGTTGTTGTTGTTAGGTTGGGGGGTTTTTTTTTTGGGGAGGGAGTTTGGGGGGGGGAAGGGAGTTGTTGGTTTTTTGTGTGGGATTTTTTTTTTTGGGGGGGGAGGGGGCATATTTCTGGCGGGTTTAATATTTTTTTAATTGTTGGGGCTTTTAAGGGTTTTTTTTCGAAATAACATTGCGTTGTATTGAAAATTATTATTATATATATATATATATATATATATATATATATATATATATATATATCGTTAAAAAGTGTATGTTTTTCTCTACATGACAGGCTTGTTTCGTGAGAGAGTCGAAAAACGACTACTATATATATATATATATATATTATACGTTTCTGTGTATTTATTATGAAATAAAATATAATACAGATATACAGATATAATGATACAGCAAAAGTACGTATATACGTTATATAAAATAGGTATGTATACGTAGTATTATTGCTAACCAAATAAAATTTCTATTTTTAATATCTATAGCTTTCGAGTTAGCAGACAGTATACTAATTTTTTACGTTTAAACTTGTAGGTGTTTTATCATTTATAAAATTTATTACTACTGTTTTATTTATTTTAGTGTTTATTAAACTCTAATGGACATAATTAACCGTCAAAATTTAAGACACAAATATTTCACAACTGAAATTTAGGCTCAACAGATATAAAATAAACAAAAGTATTTTCTTAAATATTGAATATGATACGTTGAAGACAAATGATCTAAAGCTTCTTACATACATATTCTATGACAAAGTGTTATGTGGGAGTTTTTAAATCCCTATTTAAGGTAATGTTTATTACTTGCTATTATATATTAGAAAGAATTTGATGCTTAGTTTAGATGCTAAACATTATAATTTATGTAAAACATATATGTACATTTATTTAAATTTATGCGTCCTATTAGATTTTTTTTTAATTAAGTAAGTTTTAACAGTAGCTATTCATGAATGACGTTACATGATATAAATTTAAATGAACAATAAACATATAAAACTGAATATTTACAAAAATATTACTATTTCAGCTATTAATTACAAACTAGAAGTGTAATGTTGGTTACAGAAAGCAGGTAATTTGTAACATAATGTAAACTATTTTAATATGTACAGTTTTTTATAATATCAAACGAACACGTTATCTTTTAGAGATAAATTTGGGTTTATACGCTGTTGATGGTAACTAGCCCCGAACATAAAGTTAAATGTCGAAAAGACAGATTCCTCTCAGATAAATGTATATTTGAATAACGATTATCCCATTAATTTCACATAAGCGTAACAAGAGAGAGATACCAGTTCAATAAACCGATGACGTGATAGATGACTAATTATCACTGGAGATGCATTCTACACAGATAAAATAGTCATGCATATATATTGGACACTTGCCTTATAAGCAGCCATTCAGTTTTATAGATGCACTGTTGTCTTCAGGAATGCTCAAAGATATTTGCATTCAACATCTGCACCCAGAGTTGTAATACTTGTATCTTCTTTTCTCTGTGGATTCTTCTGGCGCCAAAGTGACGCCTGCCATTCGATATGCGTGAAACTTTTATTTGTTCGAAAAAGTCACTTTTTCAAATCTTCGTCTTTTTTTATACGTGTGCATTTTTTCATAATGTAAACTTTTTAAAAGTTTTTTTCTTCTTCATTTTTTTTCTGTTAAGATTCTGGAATTTTTTTATTATGAATTAATAAATTAATAAATAAGTTAATAAAATTTCGTTGAAGTCTATTGGGAAATGAATATGACTTCTGCAACGACGACTAGTTGAAGCACAGCTGTCGGCGACGCCACGACACCAATTTTGCCCGCGAAACGTTAAGCTGGTCAGCGAAAGAAATGGTCTGAAAGCTGACGATTTTGACTTTTGCTGGAAGTAATCAGGATTTTCATGTTTTATTGACGATTGCCTGCGATACATCATAATGGACTTTGGTAATCTATGCGTCTGTCCCAAGCTAAGATCGCATAATTTGATTAGTTTCTTTAATTCCACAGGTCTTCGGTTCAGCCCACTGGTATCCTTTTCATATTCCGGTCCATGCTTATTGATCGCATATGTGGCGACTATTAAACAATGCCATGGGAAATGAAGGCAACAAAAACGTGTTAAAATGGAAGCAAAGTTAAATGTTAAAAAACCTTTAGGATGGAATGGATTGTATTTAAATTTAAATTAAATTAAAATACTCTAAAATGTCGCTTAAACCAGCGATTCGTTACTTTGTATGGTCTTAGAACATTATGACTACAGTCTGTTTGCGTCAAAAGGAAACCGATGAATTGAATTGCGTTGTAACTATATATAATGTATAAACTTAAACTTCATGTAAAACATAGGATATCTATTGTTAATACAATACCCACGTGTACTATTATTAACAGGGCTCGAACTTAAGAATTTGTCTCCCTCGGCAATGTTTAAAAGAATTGCAATGGGTGAAACAGTCCTCCGACGGCAATTTTGAGCCTGCCTATGGCAACTTTTTTTAAAGTGACATTTGCAGCAAATAAACCTGACTGAAAGGCTATTTTGTTATATGTAGACATCTTTTAAATGCGCAAATATTAAATATTGGCAGATAATGTACACCAGGTGTATACATTTCGCCATTGTTGAGGAGCTCTCTACCTACGGCAATTTATATATCAACGACGGCAATTGCCGTCGGTGCCGCCGTTAGGTTCGAGCCCTGATTAAGTTTTAAACCCATAATGACTCAAATAATATATATATTTTAAAATTCAGTGTAAATAAAAATGTTTCTTTACAAATTGCCACCGGTCTCGGTGGCGTCGTGGCAGGCCATCGGTCTACAGGCTGGTAGGTACTGGGTTCGGATCCCAGTCGAGGCATGGGATTTTTAATCCAGATACCGACTCCAACCCTGAGTGAGTGCTCCGCAAGGCTCAATGGGTAGGTGTAAACCACTTGCACCGACCAGTGATCCATAACTGGTTCAACAAAGGCCATGGTTTGTGCTATCCTGCCTGTGGGAAGCGCAAATAAAAGATCCCTCGCTGCCTGTCGTAAAAAGAGTAGCCTATGTGGCGACAGCGGGTTTCCTCTAAAAACAGTGTCAAAATGACCATATGTTTGACGTCCAATAGCCGATGATAAGATAAAAAATCAATGTGCTCTAGTGGCGTCGTTAAATAAAACAAACTTTACTTTACAAATTGCCATCAAATTGCATAGGTTATACAATGTATGTTCTTTTTTGATACAGTTATGCAGGCAACTGATGGAACATCTACGGTAAAGAACGCGCAGTTCTACCTTTAGTCTCCGTGGACTGCATATCGATTATTTCAAAAACAATGCACGTCAAGCTACATATATTGGATATTCTTGCATTTTGTCTTCACAGTTTATTAAAAAGTGAAATTTAATCTCTATAATTTGATGGTATTTTGTTGTTTTTTTTAAACTTTTTTTTATTTACATAGAATTTGTGGGAGGGGTGTTTGGTAAAAACAAAATGTTTACGAGAATTGGTATGGGTTTCAACCTTAGTGATATGCTTCTATATGCGTTTTAGCATTACTTAATATATAGTTATATGTCAATTCACTGGTTCCCTTTTTTACGCAAACAGACTATTATTGAAAATTCTAAATATTTTTTGCTCCAATACCCAATAAATAACAGGCGAGGTATTCGAGTTAATGTTCAAGCACGCTGTTCTCGATATCTAACTAGGCTGTTTGAAATATCTACACAAATGTGATAAAAGTTTAATATTCAAATTTCGCTTTCAATATATTAGCGTTGGGAATATTTCTTTTAATAATATATAGTATTAATGATAGATGTATAACTTTTCAATATATCAATGTTAGAAATATCGATTTTCAATATACCAATGTTACAAATGTTGCTTTTAATGTATTAATGTTATAAACGTTGCTTTTTAACATGTCAGTGTTACAAATGTCGGTTTTCAATACATCAGTGTTACAACTGACGCTTTCCAAATGTTACAAATGTCGTTTTAAAAAATATCTGTTCAGCATTTTGCTATTAATATATTAATTTTACAAACGTTGCTTTTTCAATAAATCAGTGTTACAAATGTCAGTTTCAATGCATCAGTGTTACAAATGTCACGTTTCCGAATGTTTCAAATGTCTTTTTAATTATAGCTGTGTTAAAAATGTCGCTTTCATTGTATCAGCGTTACAAATGTCGTTTTTTTTTAATACATCATGTGTTCCAAATGTCGTTTTTTAAATACATCATGTGTTACAAATGTCGTTTTTTACTATATCACTTTAACAAATATCGCTTTTTATTATATCAGTGTTATAAACGTCACCCTTCTACTCTCTTCATCAGCATTACATGCTAGAGTCTTGTTAAACACGGTGCACTTATTTATTCCAATTTCGTGGTCACTTTCTCTATTCCCAGCTGGGTTTTCCAAATTAGAACTAATTAACGAAAACCACGTGAATGGCCGAAAGTGGAGAAATCCTTATTGAACAGTCTTATGATGTTATTCGTAACGTGATTAATACAGGAAGCGCGGTCGTCTAAACTCATTAATCTACAAACACCAAATTCTGCGTATGGTGGCGTGGTCACAGACTCATTTGAACCGTCTCATCTTTAAACGTGGATTTAGGCAATTTCCTCTTTCACTTAATTGAAGCGTTTTAATCTGGATACTTTTACTACTGTGTTGTCGATGGGAATGCCCCAAATGAAAGTTGAAGTCCAAGAATTTTTCAAGCTGTAAATTTTAGTCACAGCTAGAAATGGTAATACAAAAATGGTCAAACGTATTAAAGCTATATGGAAACAACTAGAGGGTTATTTATTTTTAGAAATGACGATGAAGAATGACATTAATTTTATAATAAATATGTAACTAAAACTCATAGATGTTTCCATTGTATATACAGTAATAATATTAAACGTTATTAAATAAAACATTTTATATACAATAATATATATTATTATATATGATGAACCTTCCCATTTTATATTTACAATAATATTTAAAATATTTTCATTCTTGTAAGAAACAATGGAACATGGAATTCCCAGACAGTTTGTATTACTGTAGCTTTCCTTGCATCTTGACATTTAAAAATATATATAATTTTTACATGAGACGAGAAAAGAAGAAACCTTTTACCGTTTTTCACAAGCAATCCAGACACAAATATATTATTTATGATTTCCCTGACTTATTAAGTTTTTCTTTTGCCTAATCGATTCTTCATTTGGTTTTACTGTTGGAAAGATGTATAGGCCTACGTGTTGAATATATATTCGTAACAGTATAAAATGTCGTGACTGGTAGAACAGAAATTCGTGATTGGGGTGAAATAATCGTGAATGGTTGATAGACATTCATGACTGGTGTTATCTTTAATTCCTCTCTTGAGCAGAATAATGTGTTAGTTAAGCTCATGCGGAGAGGTCCTTAGAATGTATATTATATAAAAGGCTACACCAAAACGACAGTTGCAAAAATAAATAAATAATAAAAATAAAAAACAAACCCGAACAACAACAAAATAACATAACTCTCTAAATGAATAGTTCTGTAGATTTGGTATATAATGTACAGTGGAACATGGGATGACATTTTTGTGGGTCTGAAGGAATTTGAGTTGATAGTTAAAGGCTACTTGGTTTCCTAATATTCACTATATGTAGTGTAAAATAATAATACAAAATAGTGAAAACAATTACAAACACGGCATTAAGTATTTAAGACACCTCAACCAAATAATAACCCATCAACAATCAAACAATACAAAATACAAGTAAAATCTGCCCTGAAAAAAAACAATTACTCTTAAAAATACTCAATCCCCTACTTTGGGGAATGCAACAACCAGTCGAAGCCCCCAACACTATCCTACCACACTCCGCCTCATACGCATATTCATGTAGTCATGAACCACAGTTAAAATTGGGAAGAAATTAAACAAATTCTTGTCAAGAAAAGTAAAGATTGGCCATAATAAGTACGCTATTTGTTACGGTAGCTGTACACACAGTTTAACAGACGGCGGAATCTTAAGTCGACTTTCGGAGAAAGACTCTCCGTCCCCAGAAAGCTGATTACAGCCTTTAATTCCATCTCCTGTGATTATAACCGAGCTATTCCAGCAGACCGATTGCTTCTGGAACAAGTACGGCTAATAAAAATTGACAAAACTGATCGAGTGCTTAAGCGTCGGGGATTGCCGCCGAAGATACAATTGCATTAGAGGACTGGAACTACAAAAAATCGAGGGATCCCGATGTTCCCGAAGATCGATACAAGACGCGCTGGCTTGCTTTATGACGCCAAGAGGCACAGACAATTAAAGGATATTTGGTACCAAAGGGTGAACAGGGCAGCGGGATAATTCGCTTCAACCGTCGAGGCAAATGGCTAGGTCTTGTTTGTCGGGACGAGACATGCTGGCGAAATGGATGGTTTGGGCAAGACGCCGGCTATTAAAACGAACGTCCTCAAACTTGGCGTCCGTGCAAAACAAATTGGCCGAGTCAATCGAGTGATTCATAACGATTGATGCCTGTTGAATTCTGAAGACACGAGTTTCATTAGTTTCGTGTAATTTACTCCGATCGCGTTCGACTGGCCGTGCTTTTATCAGCACGCCGCACTCATTTAGCTCCTCACGAACGGGGGCTAGTTTGCGCGAACGATCACAATCAGTTGATGTTTTTTCATTTGATTTGGCGTATGCATTTTCATTTCCCGCCAAACGTTTATTTGCGCGCCAGAATGAAGTCGTCTGCTCGGTTCGCAAGATACGTGGCTAATTTGTCGACTGTGATGTCGTTATGGCGTCTTTTGATATTTCTGCTTAACGATCCACTACAACGAAAGTGAGCAACTGGTGACGAGATTGTGTTGTGATGCCACGAGTATGAGTCCATTAATTGCCTGCACGTATCCCATTTCTCATATCTGTAGAAAGTATACAGTATCAAAGGCATCGGATGATGACAGCGACTAGGGGGTAGCTATATATATTAATTGGGGGGGGGGGGGGGGTACCTGTGGGATCCAATGCATTATCTTCACAGTTGGTGTTGTTAAACAAAATAAACTGAATTTTACCATGTTATGTTAGGTATTTAAGGTAGCACTAAACCAAATAAATTCAGGCTGGGTCAAAGTTCGAGGTGCACCGAACTTTTGACAGAGAAGACAACACCAAGTCCTGTGATTGGTTAGAAATGTGAGTGTGTTGGTTGTAAAAAAATATGAGTTTCATCTGGGCTAAAATGGTATGCAATTTTATTTCATCTAGTACCACTGTGTCAAGTAGCCTTGTGCTTGAAACATGTATGGTTACCTGTGAAAAAAACCTACTAAACTTTTGTGCGAAACTAGGGGTGTTGTAAAAACGTCTGGTTATACCGAAAACGGGCCATGGAAGGTACCATTTTCTGCAGTTAATACTTTGAGGTAGGGGTTGTAGTACTGATATTTATGGGTCACCTATGGGATTTTATTTGGTATAGTACTACCTTAATAGCCGTAGTTCAAAATGTGATGGGCTGTTGATTAACAGCCGTCCCTATCTATTTCTGTCTTTTTCCAAGCCCAACATCCCAGAAAACCATGTCAACTAAGCCCGGTATAGGTATGGGACATCCATGGCGTGTTTCCGTTCGTTCATTCGTTCATTCATTTCATTCATTTCATTCATTCATTCGTTCATTCATTCATTTCAACTTACTTTTGTGCTTATATCCAATTACGGTTCAAGCATGCTGCCCTGAACACACACCTCAGATATCTGGGCTGCCTGTCTAGAACAGTGGGTTAGTGGTTAGCGAGAAAGAAGTCGGTTTAGTGGTCTCAAGATGAATTCACACTTTGATTTGCCAACCTCAAGCGGAACTGAAATCTATCTTCGTATTAAGTAAAGGAAAAAGCGTGAACTGTGTTCAAACTACACTGAGTTCATTGACAATTGAGGATTAGGATTGAACAGAAGCAGGACTGGGTGAGTAAACTCGCTCTGGGTGGAAGTCGGTACCGTGCTGCGAACCCAGTACCTACCATCCTTATGTCCGATGGCTTAACTACGACATCACCGAGGCCGGTCCTAAGTAAGTCCGGAAAAAGAGAGAGAGAGAGAGAGAGAGAGAGAGAGAGAGAGAGAGAGAGAGAGAGAGAGAGAGAGAGAGAGAGAGAGAGAGAGACACACACAGACAGACAGACAGACAGACAGACAGGGAGAGAGAGGGAGGAGGGATGGAAAGAGAGAGAGAGAGAGAGAGAGAGAGAGAGAGAGAGAGAGAGAGAGAGAGAGAATCACTACGTTTACTCGCACGATGGTGAATGGGTTGTAAATACTTCTTGGCCTATATTGTGTTACTGTATCTGGACATACTTATGTATTTATTCCCCCGCTGTACTCCTACAAATTTGTGTTATTTGTTTGTACAGGTTGGCATACCACTCTGACGAACGCGTTTCCCCATGTTAAATTGTCAGTGAAGTCGACTCATATGGTTCAGATTGGCGTGACCTTGTAACGTACTATGTTGGTATCCAGACAGTTGTAGAAACGAGAAGCAGAGGTTAAATTTTACTTTTTTGTTTGGAAGAAAACCCTCTCGTCAGTTTTTAAAAATTACATTGTATGGTCATGGTTGTATGATGTTAAAATGTACGGTAATTTAAATTACGAAATACTTTAATATGAATTTATAACTTTTTCTCAGCGCTTATTAGTATGCAATAATGTTTTATCGGGGTTAAAGAAACCAAAAGCTATATTATAATATAAAGAGTGTCACATCTTGGCAAGCCAGTTGCATCTTTTTAATGACAATCATATTGGCTATATTATTAGATTTTAATATAATGTTTAGGTTTTGTTATGTTCTTGGGTGTTTTTTTATATTATTATTATTAAATTTTTTGCTGATGTTGATGTTAGGGAAGTCTAGCTGAGTCGGTAGAGTAGTCGCATGAAGTCGTAAGATCGAATCACCTCAATGGACTTTTTCCTCTGATTGGGCTGTTTTCTGCCCCAACCTGTGCTCCACGCCTGATATATCAAAGTCTGTGTTGATAATGGCAAAAAGTAACGCGTTTTCTCTGAGACAATGTGACACAAATTACCAAATATTTGACATCCAATAGCCAATGATTAATAAATCAATGTGCTCTAGTGGTGTTGTTAAGTCAAACTTGAAAAAACCCTGGTTTTTCTCTTTTCTTGTCCGCTCTTGTTACTTTATCGGTAGGAATATCATATGTGGTGGTAACAAAACTCTCTCTCTCTCTCTCTCTCTCTCTCTCTCTCTCTCTCTCTCTCTCTCTCTCTCTCTCTCTCTCTCTCTGTCTCACAGTTTTTTTATATTTTAAACTTTCTCTTCTTCCTTTTATAACACATGGGTACACATCAAGTCAGAACAATGCAATATTAATTTCTTATTCGACAACATGTATGTATTTATTAAACTGTATTTTTTTGCCGACGTAGGTTGTTTTCATATCTGTCAGTTGACACAGTTACACCAGATTTTGTTACATTTTATCCCCAATCTAGGTCAGTTCCACAAGTGGCGGAAGGAAACAATATGGCGCTGTGCTTTGTAGACAAGCGCACTGTCACAAAGAGGCTGCCACGACCATGTCAGGGCAGTGGAGGTAGCAGGAAGGCGCCACTTGGGAATGGGGTCCACGTGGCCGATGAAACACACGTAGAGTGCGAACTCTAACACGCCTTGGAATAATAGCTGAAGCCAAAGGGGCGCAATTCTTTGAAGCCGGGTCGCACGAACATGCGGAAGCGGAAATGTGTAACTCTCTAACAAAGAGGATATGTGGTGATATCATTTGTCGTGCCCGTCGGTGCATGTCATTGACTGTAACGTAACGGTTAATTGTTATTGCTACTTCCTACTTGGGGAGAATACAATATGTTTAAAGTTGTTTGAAAGGAAAAGAAATCTTTGTTAAATTACACCTCAGTGTATTGTTTAATAAGATCATATTATATGTCCATATATAGTCATATTCGAAAGTGAATGAAATGCGAAGCTACTTTTGTTATTAGTTACCGACAAAGGTTTTTTAATATATGCACTTTTAGACACGCGTTCACTTAGACACAAAATAATGTACTTTATTCATTCTAAACTAAATGCTAGACTTTCATCAAATTTGTTTTCAAAATGGGGTGGGGAGTAAAATGTTTTACTTTTCATTTTCACGACACTGGAGATATCGTACATCGAGCAATTTTTATTTATTTATTTATATTTCATAATTTTGCCAATAAGGAAAAAAACAATGGCGGACCTCTATACTCGGGGTGGACACGAAAGAAAATTTTAAATTTACTTTATAATGGCCTTAATTAAGTTAATAGTATTCCATTGCTCTACGAGAAAGTGTTATTTCATCATTTGTTATACTTGTTCTTATATAAAATACTTTAACTGTGCGTGTTCTTATTACGTGTATCACACATGTACATACATACATGTGTAATATTTCGACAGATGTTGACCATAACGTAACGTCCGTTTACTCATATCCGCCTTGACTTGGGAACTGGCGTGAACGTGGAACCGGTACATATGTTTTATATTCAATAAACATTACATAAAAATGTTTCTTGTCAAATATAGAATTTGTAACTTCTAATGCTTTGTGGATGGCCTTGTTTTCATCCAAGAAAAAAATATAGAGAGCAAAACCTTTAAAGATGGTGATTGACTTTGGTGGCGTGTTTATTTCCAAGCGAGTCCTAAGTACGTTGACTTATGCACGCAGCACGGATGTTTTTGTTTTATTTTTCATTTTTATTTGTTTTGTTAGATGGTAATACAACTAGCTTAGAGCGTAATAAAATATATATCTTTTTCGTCTCACAAATTTGATCTCATGCCTTTGTTAAGACCTGGACCAATGGCTCCTATTCTACCGCAATTCTTAGACTATCACGATAACTGCTTGGTCACTGAGACATTTGTATGGATAGATGGATGGATGTCTGGGTGAATGGATGGGTGGATGGATGGATGGGTGGATGTATACTTGGTAGTGTTAGCATATGGTGCTGTGGGTCTTACTGTTGTTTGTAGGCCCGTAGGAATCGGGGGAAGTGGGCTTGTCTCCCCCCCCCCCCCCCCCCCCCCATATAAACACACACACGAGGACAAACATGGACGGGTTTGATTGTTTTATTATAAACATCGGGCGGCATGTATTACCCCACTAGAGACTGTGCCCCTCCACCAAGATTGTGCCCCCCCACACACACACACATCAGATAGTGTTGAAAATGGGCAGAACTTTGAAAATAACAATTAGTAAAACAGTTAATAGAATTAAAAAATAATAATAATAAAATGTTACAAACCAAAAATAAATAGAATTGACTGCTCGGTCGAATATTTATATAATCTGGAGCATTTTAGAAGGACAGTCCAAAAATAAATAAGAGAAAGAAGAGAGAATCGGACTATTTAATAATATTTTTAAAAAGTAATTTCGACATAGTCAGTCGGAGAAATGACGTGGAGGCAAGGAATCTTGCTAAAAAAGAATCCATATGATATTTATATGCACACACCGTAATCTTTAAAGTTAAAGTTTGTTTTGTTTAACGACACCACTGGAGCACATTGATTAATTAATCATCAGCTATTGGATGTCAAACATGTGGTAATTCTGACTTGTAGTTATTAGAGGAAACCCGCTAAATTTTTTCTAATGCAGCAAGGGATCTTTTATATGCACTTTCAGGAAAGCACATACCAGAGCCTTTGACCAGTTGTAGTGCACGAAAACGAGAAAACCCCAGTCAGTTGTCAGATGATAATTTTAGCTTAAACAAATACATGAATAAATAAATAAATAAATAATTCATGTAATAAGTATAATTATAATAATTATTATAATAAATGGAAGTATTAAAACAAATTTAAATCTATCCTCTACATAGACTATTCCTTCCTTTTAGCAATAGTCGCCATTTTGTATTATCACAGACAGCACAATTCATACACAGCCTTTAATATATCATCGATGGAGTAATGTTGGAATGGGAAATAATTGGCCCACCAAGGAGAATTATCTTTACAACCCATTACACTCCAGGCAAACAATTCAGCACATCTCGTCGTCTATCATGGATGACATCCCAATCAGATTTATCTTTAATTTGACGTATCAGTTGATCTGAAACTGTGAGAAGCAAGTCTGACTCCAGATATAGGTTAAAGACGTTTTATCTTGAAGAGTAATAAACATTAGATCTCAGAGCTGTTCTAAATATCACTGCATGGAGTTGGGAAATATATTTTTAATATCAATCATCCATAAGATAAAACCACATATAAAATATAAATATATCTAAATATAGCGTGTAGCAAAACTTCAAAAATGATACAGATAATTGGGCAAAATGTGCTAACCGGAGACCTTTTTACCATGTATTTCCACCATTCTACCCTCAAAATTAGTTGCAATCCATATAAACATGCGTAGTGATTCGTTTGCAACCCTATGTAGCTGTTTGGTAGTAATGCTAATATGATTTAAAAAGTTTTTCCAGATTCGGGCATTTTCGTTTAATTCGGGCAAAACCCAGCCTGTCCACCAACCCAACCCCTCTACAAAAATGGGAGCCTATACGCCTGTGGGTGGGCAAATTGTGCTATTTCTCGTTCCAGCCAGTGCTCCACTACTGATGTAACAAAGGCCATGGTATGTACTATCCTGGCTGTATCATGCTGTATATAAAAGATCACTTGCTGCTAATCGGAAAGAGTTGTCCATTGCGTGGCAGCAGCAGGTTTCTTCACTCATCATTTGTGTGGTCCTTAACCATATGTTTGACGCCATATACATCCTTCATTACCAAGTCCCCAACATTTATAAATAAAATAGTAAAATGAATCATGATCTCGACAAAAGATTCAACAGTTTCACCAATCATAAAATAATAGCTGAGTTATCTCCCATATCCATCTACTACGCCCATACCCCTCATTATTCCAACCAGGACTCCTACCTGCACGCCTGCCCACCCCCTGACGCCATATAACCGTAAATAAAATGTGTTGAGTGCGTCATTAAAAACAACAACATTTCCTTGCCTGCCCACCACATGAGTGAATTCTTGAAAGGCCCTTATTTGGTTATTCGTGTTATGAGATAAGATTATGGATATCTGGAAACACTTGTCAACACCACGCCTATATGTGGAATCTATCAGTTGTGACAAATATCGCCAAGTGATACTACAAAATAAACATATCAAGATTTTCACATACGTGTTTATTTAACAAGCAGATAGTCTAAGTGCATCTGTAATGATAAATTGCACTGATAGGTTCGTACAAATAAAAGTGCGATTATATA